>NW_026736163.1:0-81511 GCF_949786415.1 Peromyscus eremicus | reverse complement strand
AGCTCCGCTTCAGTCCAATACACTGTGCTTGCTGGGAACAGACACAAGGGCTATTTGCACTGTGTATGTCAAAGGGAGCACAATAGTGACTCTTCTTACCAGAAAACAACACTTGCTTGTAGGACCTGAAACTGCATGTGTATTTCAACTCCATTTAGGACTGGGAAACAAACGCTAGCTCGCCTTACAAGAAACACACTCTGCTTTTGAGAAAAATGCACTCTTCTACTCTACTGTGTTTCCTATGGGGTTCGAAATGTGAGCTTGCTCAGAACAAAAGAACTGTGCTTCCTACACACACGGGCCATATCTTGTTCAATTCTGCTTAGGAAACTGACAAGAACAGTAGAAACTCTTCAGTCCAATAGACTGTACATGCTGGGAACAGATGCCAGTGCTATTTGCCCTGTGTGTGACAATGGGAGCGCAATAGTGACTCTTCTTACCAGAAAACAACTCTTGCTCGTAGGACCAGAAACTGCATGTGATTCAACTCCATTTAGGACTGGGAAACAAACGCTAGCTCGCCTTACAAGAACCACACTCTGCTTTTGAGAAAAGAGCACTCTTCTACTCTACTGTGTTTCCTATGAGGTTCGAACAGTGAGCTTGCTCAGAACAAAAGAGCTGTGCTTCCTACACACACGGGCCATACCTAGTTCAACTCTGCTTAGGAAACTGAAAAGAACAGTAGATCCTCTTCAGTCCAATACGCTGTACATGCTGGGTACAGACGCCAGTGCTATTTGCACTGTGTATGGCAATGGGAGCGCAATAGTGACTCTTCTTACCAGAAAACAACTATTGCTCGTAGGACCAAAAACTGCATGTGATTCAACTCCATTTATGACTGGGAAAACAAACGCTAGCTCGCCTTACAAGAAACACACTCTGCTTTTGAGAAAAGAGCACTCTTCTACTCTACTATGTTTCCTATAGGGCCAGAACAATGAGCTTGCTCAGAACAAAAGAACTGTGCTTCCTACACACAGGGGGCCATATCTAGTTCAATTCTGCTTAGGAAACTGACAAGAACAGTAGATACTCTTCAGTCCAATACGCTGTACATGCTGGGTACAAACGCCAGTGCTATTTGCACTGTGTATGGCAATGGGAGTGCAATAGTGACTCTTCTTACCAGAAAACAACTCTTGCTCGTAGGACCAGAAACTGCATGTGATTCAACTCCATTTAGGCCTGGGAAACAAACGCTAGCTCGATTTACAAGAAACACACTCTGCTTTTGAGAAAAGAGCACTCTTTTACTCTACTGTGTTTCCTTTGGGCTCCAAACACTGAGCTTGCTCAGAAAACAGAACTGAGCTTCCTACACACACGAGCCAAATCTAGTTCAATTCTGCTTAGGAAACTGACAAGAGCAGTAGATCCTCTTCAGTCCAATACACTGTACTTGCTGGGAACAGACGCGAGTGCTATTTGCACTGTGTATGGCAACGGGAGCGCAATAGTGACTTTCCTTACCAGAAAACAACTCTTGCTCATTGGAACGGAAACTGCATGTGATTCAACTCCATTTAGAACTGCGAAACAAACGCTACCTCGCCTTACAAAAACACACTCTGCTTTTGAGGAAAGAGCACTCTTCTACTCTACTGTGTTTACTATAGGGCCAGAACAGCGAGCTTGCTGAGTACAAATGAACTGTGCTTCCTACACACATGGGCCATATCTAGTTCAACTCTGCTTAGGAAACTGACAAGAACAGTAGCTCCTCTTCAGTCCAATACACTGTACTTGCTGGGAACAGACGCGAGGGCTATTTGCACTGTGTATGGCAAAGGGAGCGCAATAGTGACTCTTCTTACCAGAAAACAACTCTTGCTCATAGGACCAAAAACTGCATTTGATTCAACTCCATTTAGGACTGGGAAACAAACGCTAGCTCGCCTTACAAGAAACACACTCTGCTTTTGAGAAATAGCACTCTTCTACTCTACTGTGTTTCCTATGGGGTCCAAACAGTGAGCTTGCTCAGAACAAAAGAACTGTGCTTCCTACACACACGGGCCATATCTAGTTCAATTCTGTTTAGGAAACTGACAAGAACAGTAGCTCTTCTTCAGTCCAATACACTGTACTTGCTGGGAACAGACGCGAGTGCTATTTGCACTGGGTATGGCAATGGGAGCGCAATAGTGACTCTTCTTACCAGAAAACAACCCTTGCTCGTAGGACCAGAAACTGCATGTGATTCAACTCCATTTAGGACTGGGAAACAAACACTAGCTCGCCTTACAAGAAATACACTCTGCTTTTGAGAAAAGAGCACTCTTCTACTCTACTGTGTTTCCTATGGGGTCCAAACAGTGAGCTTGCTCAGAACAAAAGAACTGTGCTTCCTACACACACGGGCCATATCTAGTTCAATTCTGTTTAGGAAACTGACAAGAACAGTAGCTCTTCTTCAGTCCAATACACTGTACTTGCTGGGAACAGACGCGAGTGCTATTTGCACTGTGTATGGCAATGGGAGCGCAATAGTGACTATTCTTACCAGAAAACATCTCTTGCTCGTAGGACCAGAAACTGCATGTGATTCAACTCCATTTAGGACTGGGAAACAAACGCTAGCTCGACTTACAAGAAACACACTCTGCTTTTGAGAAAAGAGCACTCTTCTACTCTACTGTGTTTCCTATAGGGCCAGAACAGGGAGCTTGCTCAGAACAAAAGAACTGTGCTTCCTACACACACGGGCCATATCTAGTTCAATTCTGCTTAGGAAACTGACAAGGACAGTAGATCCTCTTCAGTCCAATACACTGTACATGCTGGGTACAGACGCCAGTGCTCTTTGCACTGTGTATGGCAATGGGAGCACAATAGTGACTTTCCTTACCAGAAAACAACTCTTGCTCGTAGGAACGGAAATTGCATGTGATTCAACTCCATTTAGGACTGCGCAACAAACGCTAGCTCGCCTTACAAAAAACACACTCTGCTTTTGAGGAAAGAGCACTCTTCTACTCTACTGTGTTTCCTATAGGGCCAGAACAGTGAGCTTGCTCAGTACAAAAGAACTGTGCTTCCTACACACATGGGCCAAATCTAGTTCAACTCTGCTTAGGAAACAGACAAGAACAGTAGCTCCGCTTCAGTCCAATACACTGTGCTTGCTGGGAACAGACACAAGGGCTATTTGCACTGTGTATGTCAAAGGGAGCACAATAGTGACTCTTCTTACCAGAAAACAACACTTGCTTGTAGGACCTGAAACTGCATGTGTATTTCAACTCCATTTAGGACTGGGAAACAAACGCTAGCTCGCCTTACAAGAAACACACTCTGCTTTTGAGAAAAATGCACTCTTCTACTCTACTGTGTTTCCTATGGGGTTCGAAATGTGAGCTTGCTCAGAACAAAAGAAACTGTGCTTCCTACACACACGGGCCATATCTTGTTCAATTCTGCTTAGGAAACTGACAAGAACAGTAGAAACTCTTCAGTCCAATAGACTGTACATGCTGGGAACAGATGCCAGTGCTATTTGCCCTGTGTGTGACAATGGGAGCGCAATAGTGACTCTTCTTACCAGAAAACAACTCTTGCTCGTAGGACCAGAAACTGCATGTGATTCAACTCCATTTAGGACTGGGAAACAACGCTAGCTCGCCTTACAAGAACCACACTCTGCTTTTGAGAAAAGAGCACTCTTCTACTCTACTGTGTTTCCTATGAGGTTCGAACAGTGAGCTTGCTCAGAACAAAAGAGCTGTGCTTCCTACACACACGGGCCATACCTAGTTCAACTCTGCTTAGGAAACTGAAAAGAACAGTAGATCCTCTTCAGTCCAATACGCTGTACATGCTGGGTACAGACGCCAGTGCTATTTGCACTGTGTATGGCAATGGGAGCGCAATAGTGACTCTTCTTACCAGAAAACAACTCTTGCTCGTAGGACCAAAAACTGCATGTGATTCAACTCCATTTATGACTGGGAAACAAACGCTAGCTCGCCTTACATGAAACACACTCTGCTTTTGAGAAAAAGAGCACTCTTCTACTCCACTGTGTTTTCTGTGGGGTCCGAACAGTGAGCTTGCTGAGAACAAAAGAACTGTGCTTCCTACACACACGGGCCATATCTAGTTCAACTCTGCTTAGGAAACTGACAAGAACAGTAGCTCCTCTTCAGTCCAATAAACTGTACTTGCTGGGAACAGACGAGAGGGCTATTTGCACTATGTATGGCAAAGGGAGCGCAATAGTGACTCTTCTTACCAGAAAACAACTCTTGCTCGTAGGACCAAAAACTGCATTTGATTCAACTCCATTTATGACTGGGAAACAAACGCTAGCTCGCCCTTACAAGAAACACACTCTGCTTTTGAGAAAAGAGCACTCTTCTACTCTACTGTGTTTCCTATGGAGTCCGAACAGTGAGCTTGTTCAGAACAAAAGAACTGTGCTTCCTGCACACACGGGCCATATCTAGTTCAACTCTGGTTAGGAAACTGAAAAGAACAGTAGATCCTCTTCATTCCAATACGATGTACATGCTGGGTACAGACGCCAGTGCTATTTGCACTGTGTATGGCAATGGGAGCGCAATAGTGACTCTTCTTACCAGAAAACAACCCTTGCTCATTGGACCAGAAACTGCATGTGATTCAACTCCATTTAGGACTGGGAAACAAACGCTAGCTCGCCTTACAAGAAACACACTCTGCTTTTGAGAAAAGAGCACTCTTCTACTCTACTGTGTTTCCTATGGGGTCCGAACAGTGAGCTTCTTCAGAACAAAAGAACTGTACTTCCTACACACACGGGCCATATCTAGTTCAACTCTGCTTAGGAAACTGACAAGAACAGTAGCTCCTCTTCAGTCCAATACACTGTACTTGCTGGGAACAGACGAGAGGGCTATTTGCACTATGTATGGCAAAGGGATCACAATAGTGACTCTTCTTACCAGAAAACAACTCTTGCTCGTAGGACCAAAAACTGCATTTGATTGAACTCCATTTAGGACTGGGAAACAAATGCTAGCTCGCCTTACAAGAAACACACTCTGCTTTTGAGAAAATAGCACTCTTCTACTCTACTGTGTTTCCTATGGGGTCCGAACAGTGAGCTTGTTCAGAACAAAAGAACTGTGCTTCCTACACACACGGGGCCATATCTAGTTCAACTCTGCTTAGGAAACTGAAAAGAACAGTAGATCCTCTTCAGTCCAATACGCTGTACATGCTGGGTACAGACGCCAGTGCTATTTGCACTGTGTATGGCAATGGGAGCGCAATAGTGACTCTTCTTACCAGAAAACAACCCTTGCTCGTAGGACCAGAAACTGCATGTGATTCAACTCCATTTAGGACTGGGAAACAAACACTAGCTCGCCTTACAAGAAACACACTCTGCTTTTGAGAAAAGAGCACTCTTCTACTCTACTGTGTTTCCTATGGGGTCCAAACAGTGAGCTTGCTCAGAACAAAAGAACTGTGCTTCCTACACACACGGGTCATATCTTGTTCTATTCTGCTTAGGAAACTGACAAGAACAGTAGAACCTCTTCAGTCCAATAGACTGTACATGCTAGGAACAGACGCCAGTGCTATTTGCCCTGTGTGTGACAATGGGAGCGCAATAGTGACTCTTCTTACCAGAAAACAGCTCTTGCTCGTATGACTAGAAACTGCATGTGATTCAACTCCATTTAGGACTGGGAAACAAACACTAGTTCGCCTTACAAGAAACACACTCTGCTTTTGAGGAAAGAGCACTCTTCTACTCTACTGTGTTTCCTATAGGGCCAGAACAGTGAGCTTGCTGAGTACAAAAGAACTGTGCTTCCTACACACACGGGCCATACCTAGTTCAATTCTGCTTAGGAAACTGACAAGAACAGTAGCTCCTCTTCAGTCCAATACACTGTACTTGCTGGGAACAGACGCGAGTGCTATTTGCACTGTGCATGGCAAAGGGAGCGCAATAGTGACTCTTCTTACCAGAAAACAACTCTTGCTCGTAGGAACGGAAACTTCATGTGATTCAACTCCATTTAGGACTGGGAAACAAACGCTAGCTCGCCTTACAAGAAAACACACTCTGCTTTTGATTAAAGAGCACTCTTCTACTCTACTGTGTTTCCTATAGGACCAGAACAGTGAGCATGCTGAGTACAAAAGAACTGTGCTTCCTACACACATGGGCCATACCTAGTTCAACTCTGCTTAGGAACCTGACAAGAACAGTAGATCCTCTTCAGTCCAATACACTGTACTTGCTGGGAACAGACGAGAGGGCTATTTGCACTATGTATGACAAAGGGAGCGCAATAGTGACTCTTCTTACCAGAAAACAACTCTTGCTCGTAGGACCAAAAACTGCATTTGATTCAAATCTATTTAGGACTAGGAAACAAACGCTAGCTCGCCTTACAAGAAACACACTCTGCTTTTGAGAAAAGAGCACTCGTCTACTCTACTGTGTTTTCCTATGCGGTCCAAACAGTGAGCTTGTTCAGAACAAAAGAACTGTGCTTCCTACACACACGGGCCATATCTTGTTCAATTCTGCTTAGGAAACTGACAAGAACAGTAGAAACTCTTCAGTCCAATAGACTGTACATGCTGGGAACAGATGCCAGTGCTATTTGCCCTGTGTGTGACAATGGGAGCGCAATAGTGACTCTTCTTACCAGAAAACAACTCTTGCTCGTAGGACCAGAAACTGCATGTGATTCAACTCCATTTAGGACTGGGAAACAAACGCTAGCTCGCCTTACAAGAACCACACTCTGCTTTTGAGAAAAGAGCACTCTTCTACTCTACTGTGTTTCCTATGAGGTTCGAACAGTGAGCTTGCTCAGAACAAAAGAGCTGTGCTTCCTACACACACGGGCCATACCTAGTTCAACTCTGCTTAGGAAACTGAAAAGAACAGTAGATCCTCTTCAGTCCAATACGCTGTACATGCTGGGTACAGACGCCAGTGCTATTTGCACTGTGTATGGCAATGGGAGCGCAATAGTGACTCTTCTTACCAGAAAACAACTCTTGCTCGTAGGACCAAAAACTGCATGTGATTCAACTCCATTTATGACTGGGAAACAAACGCTAGCTCGCCTTACAAGAAACACACTCTGCTTTTGAGAAAAGAGCACTCTTCTACTCCACTGTGTTTTCTGTGGGGTCCGAACAGTGAGCTTGCTGAGAACAAAAGAACTGTGCTTCCTACACACACGGGCCATATCTAGTTCAACTCTGCTTAGGAAACTGACAAGAACAGTAGCTCCTCTTCAGTCCAATAAACTGTACTTGCTGGGAACAGACGAGAGGGCTATTTGCACTATGTATGGCAAAGGGAGCGCAATAGTGACTCTTCTTACCAGAAAACAACTCTTGCTCGTAGGACCAAAAACTGCATTTGATTCAACTCCATTTATGACTGGGAAACAAACGCTAGCTCGCCTTACAAGAAACACACTCTGCTTTTGAGAAAAGAGCACTCTTCTACTCTACTGTGTTTCCTATGGAGTCCAAACAGTGAGCTTGTTCAGAACAAAAGAACTGTGCTTCCTGCACACACGGACCATATCTAGTTCAACTCTGGTTAGGAAACTGAAAAGAACAGTAGATCCTCTTCATTCCAATACGATGTACATGCTGGGTACAGACGCCAGTGCTATTTGCACTGTGTATGGCAATGGGAGCGCAATAGTGACTCTTCTTACCAGAAAACAACCCTTGCTCATAGGACCAGAAACTGCATGTGATTCAACTCCATTTAGGACTGGGAAACAAACGCTAGCTCGCCTTACAAGAAACACACTCTGCTTTTGAGAAAAGAGCACTCTTCTACTCTACTGTGTTTCCTATGGGGTCCGAACAGTGAGCTTGTTCAGAACAAAAGAACTGTGCTTCCTACACACACGGGCCATATCTAGTTCAACTCTGCTTAGGAAACTGACAAGAACAGTAGCTCCTCTTCAGTCCAATACACTGTACTTGCTGGGAACAGACGAGAGGGCTATTTGCACTATGTATGGCAAAGGGATCACAATAGTGACTCTTCTTACCAGAAAACAACTCTTGCTCGTAGGACCAAAAACTGCATTTGATTGAACTCCATTTAGGACTGGGAAACAAATGCTAGCTCGCCTTACAAGAAACACACTCTGCTTTTGAGAAAATAGCACTCTTCTACTCTACTGTGTTTCCTATGGGGTCCGAACAGTGAGCTTGTTCAGAACAAAAGAACTGTGCTTCCTACACACACGGGCCATATCTAGTTCAACTCTGCTTAGGAAACTGAAAAGAACAGTAGATCCTCTTCAGTCCAATACGCTGTACATGCTGGGTACAGACGCCAGTGCTATTTGCACTGTGTATGGCAATGGGAGCGCAATAGTGACTCTTCTTACCAGAAAACAACCCTTGCTCGTAGGACCAGAAACTGCATGTGATTCAACTCCATTTAGGACTGGGAAACAAACACTAGCTCGCCTTACAAGAAACACACTCTGCTTTTGAGAAAAGAGCACTCTTCTACTCTACTGTGTTTTCCTATGGGGTCCAAACAGTGAGCTTGCTCAGAACAAAAGAACTGTGCTTCCTACACACACGGGTCATATCTTGTTCTATTCTGCTTATGAAACTGACAAGAACAGTAGAACCTCTTCAGTCCAATAGACTGTACATGCTAGGAACAGACGCCAGTGCTATTTGCCCTGTGTGTGACAATGGGAGCGCAATAGTGACTCTTCTTACCAGAAAACAACTCTTGCTCGTATGACTAGAAACTGCATGTGATTCAACTCCATTTAGGACTGGGAAACAAACACTAGTTCGCCTTACAAGAAACACACTCTGCTTTTGAGGAAAGTGCACTCTTCTACTCTACTGTGTTTCCTATAGGGCCAGAACAGTGAGCTTGCTGAGTACAAAAGAACTGTGCTTCCTACACACACGGGCCATACCTAGTTCAATTCTGCTTAGGAAACTGACAAGAACAGTAGCTCCTCTTCAGTCCAATACACTGTACTTGCTGGGAACAGACGCGAGTGCTATTTGCACTGTGCATGGCAAAAGGAGCGCAATAGTGACTCTTCTTACCAGAAAACAACTCTTGCTCGTAGGAACGGAAACTGCATGTGATTCAACTCCATTTATGACTGGGAAACAAACGCTAGCTCGCCTTACAAGAAACACACTCTGTTTTTGATTAAAGAGCACTCTTCTACTCTACTGTGTTTCCTATAGGACCAGAACAGTGAGCATGCTGAGTACAAAAGAACTGTGCTTCCTACACACACCGACCATATCTAGTTCAACTCTGCTTAGGAAACTGACAAGAACAGTAGCTCCTCTTCAGTCCAATACACTGTACTGGCTGGGAACAGACGCGAGTGCTATTTGTCCTGTGTATGGCAATGGCAGCACAATAGTGACTCTTCTTACCAGAAAACAACTCTTGCTCGTAGGACCAAAAACTGCATTTGATTCAAATCCATTTAGGACTAGGAAACAAACGCTAGCTCGCCTTACAAGAAACACACTCTGCTTTTGAGAAAAGAGCACTCGTCTACTCTACTGTGTTTCCTATGCGGTCCAAACAGTGAGCTTGTTCAGAACAAAAGAACTGTGCTTCCTACACACACGGGCCATATCTAGTTCAACTCTGCTTAGGAAACTGAAAAGAACAGGAGATCCTCTTCATTCCAATACGCTGTACATGCTGGGTATAGACGCCAGTGCTATTTGCACTGTGTATGGCAATGGGAGCGCAATAGTGACTCTTCTTACCAGAAAACAACCCTTGCTCATTGGACCAGAAACTGCATGTGATTCAACTCCATTTAGGACAGGGAAACAAACGCTAGCTCGCCTTACAAGAAACACACTCTGCTTTTGAGAAAAGAGCACTCTTCTACTCTACTGTGTTTCCTATGGGGTCCGAACAGTGAGCTTGATGAGAACAAAAGAACTGTGCTTCCTACACACACGGGCCATATCTAGTTCAACTCTGCTTAGGAAACTGACAAGAACAGTAGCTCCTATTCAGTCCAATACACTGTACTTGCTTGGAACAGACGCGAGTGCTATTTGCACTGTGTATGGAAATGGGAGCGCAATAGTGACTTTCCTTACCAGAAAACAACTCTTGCTCGTAGGAATGGAAACTGCATGAGATTCAACTCCATTTAGGACTGGGAAAACAAACGCTAGCTCGCCTTACAAGAAACACACTCTGCTTTTGAGGAAAGAGCACTCTTCTACTCTACTGTGTTTCCTGTAGGGCCAGAACAGTGAGCTTGCTGAGTACAAAAGAACTGTGCTTCCTACACACATGGGCCATATCTAGTTCAACTCTGCTTAGGATCCTGACAAGAACAGTAGATCCTCTTCAGTCCAATACACTGTACATGCTGAGAACAGAGGCCAGTGCTATTTGCCCTGTGTATGACAATGGGAGCGCAATAGTGACTCTTATTACCAGAAAACAACTCTTGCTCGTAGGAACGGAAACTGCATGTGATTCAACTCCATTTAGGACTGCGAAACAAACGCTAGGTCGCCTTACAAAAAACACACTCTGCTTTTGAGGAAAGAGCACTCTTCTACTCTACTGTGTTTTCCTATAGGGCCAGAACAGTGAGCTTGCTGAGTACAAAAGAACTGTGCTTCCTACACACATGGGGCCATATCTCGTTCAACTCTGCTTAAGAAACTGACAAGAACAGTAGATCCTCTTCAGTCCAATACACTGTACTTGCTGGGAACAGACACCAGTGCTATTTGCCCTGTGTATAACAATGCGAGCACAATAGTGACTCTTCTTACCAGAAAACAACTCTTGCTCGTTGGACCAGAAACTGCATGTGATTCAAATCCATTTAGGACAGGGAAACAAACACTAGCTCGCCTTACAAGAAACACACTATGCTTTTGAGAAAAGGGCACTCTTCTACTCTACGGTGTTTTCTATTGGGTCCGAACAGCGAGATTGCTCAGAACAAAAGAACTGTGCTTCCTACACACACGGGCCATATCTAGTTCAACTCTGCTTAGGAAACTGACAAGAACAATAGCTCCTCTTCAGTCCAATACACTATACTTGCTGGAAACAGACGCCAGTGCTATTTGCCCTGTGTATGACAGTGGGAGCACAATAGTGACTCTTCTTACCAGTAAACAATTCCTGCTCGTAAGACCAGAAACTGCATGTGATTCAACTCACATTTAGGACTGGGAAACAAACGCTAGCTCGCATTACAAGAAACACACTCTGCTTTTGAGGAAAGAGCACTCTTCTACTCTACTGTGTTTCCTATAGGGCCAGAACAGTGAGCTTGCTGAGTACAAAAGAACTGTGCTTCCTACACACATGGGCCATATCTCGTTCAAACTCTGCTTAAGAAACTGACAAGAACAGTAGATCCTCTTCAGTCCAATACACTGTACTTGCTGGGAACAGACGCGAGTGCTATTTGCCCTGTGTATGACAATGGGAGCGCAATAGTGACTCTTCTTACCAGAAAACAACTCTTGCTCATAGAACCAGAAACTGCATGTGATTCAACTCCATTTAGGACTGGGAAACAAACGCTAGCTCGCCTTACAGGAAACACACTCTGCTTTTGAGAAAAGGTCACTCTTCTACTCTACTGTGTTTCCTATGGGGTCCGAACAGTGAGCTTGCTTAGAAGAAAAGAACTGTGCTTCCTACACACGGGCCATATCTAGTTCAACTCTGCTTAGGCAACTGACAAGAACATTAGCTCCCCTTCAGTCCAATACCCTGTACTTGCTGGGTACAGACACGAGTGCTATTTGCACTGTGTATGGCAATGGGAGCACAATAGTGACTCTCCTTAAAAGAAAACAATTCTTGCTCGTAGAACCAGAAACTGCATGATATTCAACGCGATTTAAGACTGGGGAAACAAACGCTAGCTCGCCTTACAAGAAACACACTCTGCTTTTGAGAAAAGAGCACTCTTCTACTCTACTGTGTTTCCTGTAGGGCCAGAACAGTGAGCTTGCTGAGTACAAAAGAACTGTGCTTCCTACACACATGGGCCATATCTCGTTCAAAACTGCTTAAGAAACTGACAAGAACAGTAGATCCTCTTCAGTCCAATACACTGTACTTGCTGGGAACAGACGCGAGTGCTATTTGCCCTGTTTATGACAATGGGAGCGCCAATAGTGACTCTTCTTACCAGAAAACAACTCTTGCTCATAGAACCAGAAACTGCATGTGATTCAACTCCATTTAGGACTGGGAAACAAACGCTAGCTCGCCTTACAGGAAACACACTCTGCTTTTGAGAAAAGGTCACTCTTCTACTCTACTGTGTTTCCTATGGGGTCCGAACAGTGAGCTTGCTCAGAACAAAAGAACTGTACTTCCTACACACGGGCCATATCTAGTTCAACTCTGCTTAGGCAACTGACAAGAACATTAGCTCCCCTTCAGTCCAATCCACTGTACTTGCTGGGTACAGACACGAGTGCTATTTGCACTGTGTATGGGCAATGGGAGCACAATAGTGACTCTCCTTAAAAGAAAACAATTCTTGCTCGTAGAACCAGAAACTGCATGATATTCAACGCGATTTAAGACTGGGAAACAAACGCTAGCTCGCCTTACAAGAAACACACTCTGCTTTTGAGAAAAGAGCACTCTTCTACTCTACTGTGTTTCCTATGGTGTCCGAACAGTGAGCTTGCTCAGAACAAAAGAACTGTGCTCCCTACACACATGGCCATATCTAGTTCAACTCTGCTTAGGAAACTGACAAGAACAGTAGCTCCTCTTCAGTCCAATACACTGTACATGCTGGGAACAGACGCCAGTGCTATTTTCCCTGTGTATGACAGTGGAAGCGCAATAGTGACTCTTCTTACCAGAAAACAACTCTTGCTCGTAGGACCAGAAACTGCATGTGATTCTACTCCCATTTAGGACTGGGAAACAAACGCTAGCTCGCCTTACAAGAAACACACTCTGCTTTTGAGAAAGAGCACTCTTCTACTCTACTATGTTTCCTATAGGGCCAGAACAATGAGCTTGCTCAGAACAAAAGAACTGTGCTTCCTACACACACGGGTCATATCTTGTTCTATTCTGCTTAGGAAACTGACAAGAACAGTAGAACCTCTTCAGTCCAATAGACTGTACATGCTAGGAACAGACGCCAGTGCTATTTGCCCTGTGTGTGACAATGGGAGCGCAATAGTGACTCTTCTTACCAGAAAACAGCTCTTGCTCGTATGACTAGAAACTGCATGTGATTCAACTCCATTTAGGACTGGGAAACAAACACTAGTTCGCCTTACAAGAAACACACTCTGCTTTTGAGGAAAGAGCACTCTTCTACTCTACTGTGTTTCCTATAGGGCCAGAACAGTGAGCTTGCTGAGTACAAAAGAACTGTGCTTCCTACACACACGGGCCATACCTAGTTCAATTCTGCTTAGGAAACTGACAAGAACAGTAGCTCCTCTTCAGTCCAATACACTGTACTTGCTGGGAACAGACGCGAGTGCTATTTGCACTGTGCATGGCAAAGGGAGCGCAATAGTGACTCTTCTTACCAGAAAACAACTCTTGCTCGTAGGAACGGAAACTTCATGTGATTCAACTCCATTTAGGACTGGGAAACAAACGCTAGCTCGCCTTACAAGAAACACACTCTGCTTTTGATTAAAGAGCACTCTTCTACTCTACTGTGTTTCCTATAGGACCAGAACAGTGAGCATGCTGAGTACAAAAGAACTGTGCTTCCTACACACATGGGCCATACCTAGTTCAACTCTGCTTAGGAACCTGACAAGAACAGTAGATCCTCTTCAGTCCAATACACTGTACTTGCTGGGAACAGACGAGAGGGCTATTTGCACTATGTATGACAAAGGGAGCGCAATAGTGACTCTTCTTACCAGAAAACAACTCTTGCTCGTAGGACCAAAAACTGCATTTGATTCAAATCTATTTAGGACTAGGAAACAAACGCTAGCTCGCCTTACAAGAAACACACTCTGCTTTTGAGAAAAGAGCACTCGTCTACTCTACTGTGTTTCCTATGCGGTCCAAACAGTGAGCTTGTTCAGAACAAAAGAACTGTGCTTCCTACACACACGGGCCATATCTTGTTCAATTCTGCTTAGGAAACTGACAAGAACAGTAGAAACTCTTCAGTCCAATAGACTGTACATGCTGGGAACAGATGCCAGTGCTATTTGCCCTGTGTGTGACAATGGGAGCGCAATAGTGACTCTTCTTACCAGAAAACAACTCTTGCTCGTAGGACCAGAAACTGCATGTGATTCAACTCCATTTAGGACTGGGAAACAAACGCTAGCTCGCCTTACAAGAACCACACTCTGCTTTTGAGAAAAGAGCACTCTTCTACTCTACTGTGTTTCCTATGAGGTTCGAACAGTGAGCTTGCTCAGAACAAAAGAGCTGTGCTTCCTACACACACACGGGCCATACCTAGTTCAACTCTGCTTAGGAAACTGAAAAGAACAGTAGATCCTCTTCAGTCCAATACGCTGTACATGCTGGGTACAGACGCCAGTGCTATTTGCACTGTGTATGGCAATGGGAGCGCAATAGTGACTCTTCTTACCAGAAAACAACTCTTGCTCGTAGGACCAAAAACTGCATGTGATTCAACTCCATTTATGACTGGAAACAAACGCTAGCTCGCCTTACAAGAAACACACTCTGCTTTTGAGAAAAGAGCACTCTTCTACTCCACTGTGTTTTCTGTGGGGTCCGAACAGTGAGCTTGCTGAGAACAAAAGAACTGTGCTTCCTACACACACGGGCCATATCTAGTTCAACTCTGCTTAGGAAACTGACAAGAACAGTAGCTCCTCTTCAGTCCAATAAACTGTACTTGCTGGGAACAGACGAGAGGGCTATTTGCACTATGTATGGCAAAGGGAGCGCAATAGTGACTCTTCTTACCAGAAAACAACTCTTGCTCGTAGGACCAAAAACTGCATTTGATTCAACTCCATTTATGACTGGGAAACAAACGCTAGCTCGCCTTACAAGAAACACACTCTGCTTTTGAGAAAAGAGCACTCTTCTACTCTACTGTGTTTCCTATGGAGTCCAAACAGTGAGCTTGTTCAGAACAAAAGAACTGTGCTTCCTGCACACACGGGCCATATCTAGTTCAACTCTGGTTAGGAAACTGAAAAGAACAGTAGATCCTCTTCATTCCAATACGATGTACATGCTGGGTACAGACGCCAGTGCTATTTGCACTGTGTATGGCAATGGGAGCGCAATAGTGACTCTTCTTACCAGAAAACAACCCTTGCTCATAGGACCAGAAACTGCATGTGATTCAACTCCATTTAGGACTGGGAAACAAACGCTAGCTCGCCTTACAAGAAACACACTCTGCTTTTGAGAAAAGAGCACTCTTCTACTCTACTGTGTTTCCTATGGGGTCCGAACAGTGAGCTTGTTCAGAACAAAAGAACTGTGCTTCCTACACACACGGGCCATATCTAGTTCAACTCTGCTTAGGAAACTGACAAGAACAGTAGCTCCTCTTCAGTCCAATACACTGTACTTGCTGGGAACAGACGAGAGGGCTATTTGCACTATGTATGGCAAAGGGATCACAATAGTGACTCTTCTTACCAGAAAACAACTCTTGCTCGTAGGACCAAAAACTGCATTTGATTGAACTCCATTTAGGACTGGGAAACAAATGCTAGCTCGCCTTACAAGAAACACACTCTGCTTTTGAGAAAATAGCACTCTTCTACTCTACTGTGTTTCCTATGGGGTCCGAACAGTGAGCTTGTTCAGAACAAAAGAACTGTGCTTCCTACACACATATCTAGTTCAACTCTGCTTAGGAAACTGAAAAGAACAGTAGATCCTCTTCAGTCCAATACGCTGTACATGCTGGGTACAGACGCCAGTGCTATTTGCACTGTGTATGGCAATGGGAGCGCAATAGTGACTCTTCTTACCAGAAAACAACCCTTGCTCGTAGGACCAGAAACTGCATGTGATTCAACTCCATTTAGGACTGGGAAACAAACACTAGCTCGCCTTACAAGAAACACACTCTGCTTTTGAGAAAAGAGCACTCTTCTACTCTACTGTGTTTCCTATGGGGTCCAAACAGTGAGCTTGCTCAGAACAAAAGAACTGTGCTTCCTACACACACGGGTCATATCTTGTTCTATTCTGCTTAGGAAACTGACAAGAACAGTAGAACCTCTTCAGTCCAATAGACTGTACATGCTAGGAACAGACGCCAGTGCTATTTGCCCTGTGTGTGACAATGGGAGCGCAATAGTGACTCTTCTTACCAGAAAACAACTCTTGCTCGTATGACTAGAAACTGCATGTGATTCAACTCCATTTAGGACTGGGAAACAAACACTAGTTCGCCTTACAAGAAACACACTCTGCTTTTGAGGAAAGAGCACTCTTCTACTCTACTGTGTTTCCTATAGGGCCAGAACAGTGAGCTTGCTGAGTACAAAAGAACTGTGCTTCCTACACACACGGGCCATACCTAGTTCAATTCTGCTTAGGAAACTGACAAGAACAGTAGCTCCTCTTCAGTCCAATACACTGTACTTGCTGGGAACAGACGCGAGTGCTATTTGCACTGTGCATGGCAAAGGGAGCGCAATAGTGACTCTTCTTACCAGAAAACAACTCTTGCTCGTAGGAACGGAAACTGCATGTGATTCAACTCCATTTATGACTGGGAAACAAACGCTAGCTCGCCTTACAAGAAACACACTCTGTTTTTGATTAAAGAGCACTCTTCTACTCTACTGTGTTTCCTATAGGACCAGAACAGTGAGCATGCTGAGTACAAAAGAACTGTGCTTCCTACACACACCGACCATATCTAGTTCAACTCTGCTTAGGAAACTGACAAGAACAGTAGCTCCTCTTCAGTCCAATACACTGTACTGGCTGGGAACAGACGCGAGTGCTATTTGTCCTGTGTATGGCAATGGCAGCACAATAGTGACTCTTCTTACCAGAAAACAACTCTTGCTCGTAGGACCAAAAACTGCATTTGATTCAAATCCATTTAGGACTAGGAAACAAACGCTAGCTCGCCTTACAAGAAACACACTCTGCTTTTGAGAAAAGAGCACTCGTCTACTCTACTGTGTTTCCTATGCGGTCCAAACAGTGAGCTTGTTCAGAACAAAAGAACTGTGCTTCCTACACACACGGGCCATATCTAGTTCAACTCTGCTTAGGAAACTGAAAAGAACAGGAGATCCTCTTCATTCCAATACGCTGTACATGCTGGGTATAGACGCCAGTGCTATTTGCACTGTGTATGGCAATGGGAGCGCAATAGTGACTCTTCTTACCAGAAAACAACCCTTGCTCATTGGACCAGAAACTGCATGTGATTCAACTCCATTTAGGACAGGGAAACAAACGCTAGCTCGCCTTACAAGAAACACACTCTGCTTTTGAGAAAAGAGCACTCTTCTACTCTACTGTGTTTCCTATGGGGTCCGAACAGTGAGCTTGATGAGAACAAAAGAACTGTGCTTCCTACACACACGGGCCATATCTAGTTCAACTCTGCTTAGGAAACTGACAAGAACAGTAGCTCCTATTCAGTCCAATACACTGTACTTGCTTGGAACAGACGCGAGTGCTATTTGCACTGTGTATGGAAATGGGAGCGCAATAGTGACTTTCCTTACCAGAAAACAACTCTTGCTCGTAGGAATGGAAACTGCATGAGATTCAACTCCATTTAGGACTGGGAAACAAACGCTAGCTCGCCTTACAAGAAACACACTCTGCTTTTGAGGAAAGAGCACTCTTCTACTCTACTGTGTTTCCTGTAGGGCCAGAACAGTGAGCTTGCTGAGTACAAAAGAACTGTGCTTCCTACACACATGGGCCATATCTAGTTCAACTCTGCTTAGGATCCTGACAAGAACAGTAGATCCTCTTCTGTCCAATACACTGTACATGCTGAGAACAGAGGCCAGTGCTATTTGCCCTGTGTATGACAATGGGAGCGCAATAGTGACTCTTATTACCAGAAAACAACTCTTGCTCGTAGGAACGGAAACTGCATGTGATTCAACTCCATTTAGGACTGCGAAACAAACGCTAGGTCGCCTTACAAAAAACACACTCTGCTTTTGAGGAAAGAGCACTCTTCTACTCTACTGTGTTTCCTATAGGGCCAGAACAGTGAGCTTGCTGAGTACAAAAGAACTGTGCTTCCTACACACATGGGCCATATCTCGTTCAACTCTGCTTAAGAAACTGACAAGAACAGTAGATCCTCTTCAGTCCAATACACTGTACTTGCTGGGAACAGACACCAGTGCTATTTGCCCTGTGTATAACAATGCGAGCACAATAGTGACTCTTCTTACCAGAAAACAACTCTTGCTCGTTGGACCAGAAACTGCATGTGATTCAAATCCATTTAGGACAGGGAAACAAACACTAGCTCGCCTTACAAGAAACACACTATGCTTTTGAGAAAAGGGCACTCTTCTACTCTACGGTGTTTTCTATGGGGTCCGAACAGCGAGATTGCTCAGAACAAAAGAACTGTGCTTCCTACACACACGGGCCATATCTAGTTCAACTCTGCTTAGGAAACTGACAAGAACAATAGCTCCTCTTCAGTCCAATACACTATACTTGCTGGAAACAGACGCCAGTGCTATTTGCCCTGTGTATGACAGTGGGAGCACAATAGTGACTCTTCTTACCAGTAAACAATTCCTGCTCGTAAGACCAGAAACTGCATGTGATTCAACTCACATTTAGGACTGGGAAACAAACGCTAGCTCGCATTACAAGAAACACACTCTGCTTTTGAGGAAAGAGCACTCTTCTACTCTACTGTGTTTCCTATAGGGCCAGAACAGTGAGCTTGCTGAGTACAAAAGAACTGTGCTTCCTACACACATGGGCCATATCTCGTTCAACTCTGCTTAAGAAACTGACAAGAACAGTAGATCCTCTTCAGTCTCATACACTGTACTTGCTGGGAACAGACGCGAGTGCTATTTGCCCTGTGTATGACAATGGGAGCGCAATAGTGACTCTTCTTACCAGAAAACAACTCTTGCTCATAGAACCAGAAACTGCATGTGATTCAACTCCATTTAGGACTGGGAAACAAACGCTAGCTCGCCTTACAGGAAACACACTCTGCTTTTGAGAAAAGGTCACTCTTCTACTCTACTGTGTTTCCTATGGGGTCCGAACAGTGAGCTTGCTTAGAAGAAAAGAACTGTGCTTCCTACACACGGGCCATATCTAGTTCAACTCTGCTTAGGCAACTGACAAGAACATTAGCTCCCCTTCAGTCCAATACACTGTACTTGCTGGGTACAGACACGAGTGCTATTTGCACTGTGTATGGCAATGGGAGCACAATAGTGACTCTCCTTAAAAGAAAACAATTCTTGCTCGTAGAACCAGAAACTGCATGATATTCAACGCGATTTAAGACTGGGAAACAAACGCTAGCTCGCCTTACAAGAAACACACTCTGCTTTTGAGAAAAGAGCACTCTTCTACTCTACTGTGTTTCCTGTAGGGCCAGAACAGTGAGCTTGCTGAGTACAAAAGAACTGTGCTTCCTACACACATGGGCCATATCTCGTTCAAAACTGCTTAAGAAACTGACAAGAACAGTAGATCCTCTTCAGTCCAATACACTGTACTTGCTGGGAACAGACGCGAGTGCTATTTGCCCTGTTTATGACAATGGGAGCGCAATAGTGACTCTTCTTACCAGAAAACAACTCTTGCTCATAGAACCAGAAACTGCATGTGATTCAACTCCATTTAGGACTGGGAAACAAACGCTAGCTCGCCTTACAGGAAACACACTCTGCTTTTGAGAAAAGGTCACTCTTCTACTCTACTGTGTTTCCTATGGGGTCCGAACAGTGAGCTTGCTCAGAAGAAAAGAACTGTGCTTCCTACACACGGGCCATATCTAGTTCAACTCTGCTTAGGCAACTGACAAGAACATTAGCTCCCCTTCAGTCCAATCCACTGTACTTGCTGGGTACAGACACGAGTGCTATTTGCACTGTGTATGGCAATGGGAGCACAATAGTGACTCTCCTTAAAAGAAAACAATTCTTGCTCGTAGAACCAGAAACTGCATGATATTCAACGCGATTTAAGACTGGGAAACAAACGCTAGCTCGCCTTACAAGAAACACACTCTGCTTTTGAGAAAAGAGCACTCTTCTACTCTACTGTGTTTCCTATGGTGTCCGAACAGTGAGCTTGCTCAGAACAAAAGAACTGTGCTCCCTACACACATGGCCATATCTAGTTCAACTCTGCTTAGGAAACTGACAAGAACAGTAGCTCCTCTTCAGTCCAATACACTGTACATGCTGGGAACAGACGCCAGTGCTATTTTCCCTGTGTATGACAGTGGAAGCGCAATAGTGACTCTTCTTACCAGAAAACAACTCTTGCTCGTAGGACCAGAAACTGCATGTGATTCTACTCCCATTTAGGACTGGGAAACAAACGCTAGCTCGCCTTACAAGAAACACACTCTGCTTTTGAGAAAAGAGCACTCTTCTACTCTACTATGTTTCCTATAGGGCCAGAACAATGAGCTTGCTCAGAACAAAAGAACTGTGCTTCCTACACACACGGGCCATATCTAGTTCAATTCTGCTTAGGAAACTGACAAGAACAGTAGATCCTCTTCAGTCCAATACGCTGTACATGCTGGGTACAAACGCCAGTGCTATTTGCACTGTGTATGGCAATGGGAGTGCAATAGTGACTCTTCTTACCAGAAAACAACTCTTGCTCGTAGGACCAGAAACTGCATGTGATTCAACTCCATTTAGGACTGGGAAACAAACGCTAGCTCGATTTACAAGAAACACACTATGCTTTTGAGAAAAGAGCACTCTTTTACTCTACTGTGTTTCCTATGGGCTCCAAACACTGAGCTTGCTCAGAACAAAAGAACTGTGCTTCCTACACACACGAGCCAAATCTAGTTCAATTCTGCTTAGGAAACTGACAAGAGCAGTAGATCCTCTTCAGTCCAATACACTGTACTTGCTGGGAACAGACGCGAGTGCTATTTGCACTGTGTATGGCAACGGGAGCGCAATAGTGACTTTCCTTACCAGAAAACAACTCTTGCTCATTGGAACGGAAACTGAATGTGATTCAACTCCATTTAGGACTGCGAAACAAACGCTACCTCGCCTTACAAAAACACACTCTGCTTTTGAGGAAAGAGCACTCTTCTACTCTACTGTGTTTCCTATAGGTCCAGAACAGTGAGCTTGCTGAGTACAAATGAACTGTGCTTCCTACACACATGGGCCATATCTAGTTCAACTCTGCTTAGGAAACTGACAAGAACAGTAGCTACTCTTCAGTCCAATACACTGTACTTGCTGGGAAAAGACGCCAGTGCTATTTGCCCTGAGTGTGACAATGGGAGCGCAATAGTGACTCTTCTTACCAGAAAACAACTCTTGCTCGTATGACTAGAAACTGCATGTGATTCAACTCCATTTAGGACTGGGAAACAAACACTAGTTCGCCTTACAAGAAACACACTCTGCTTTTGAGGAAAGAGCACTCTTCTACTCTACTGTGTTTCCTATAGGGCCAGAACAGTGAGCTTGCTGAGTACAAAAGAACTGTGCTTCCTACACACACGGGCCATACCTAGTTCAATTCTGCTTAGGAAACTGACAAGAACAGTAGCTCCTCTTCAGTCCAATACACTGTACTTGCTGGGAACAGACGCGAGTGCTATTTGCACTGTGCATGGCAAAGGGAGCGCAATAGTGACTCTTCTTACCAGAAAACAACTCTTGCTCGTAGGAACGGAAACTGCATGTGATTCAACTCCATTTATGACTGGGAAACAAACGCTAGCTCGCCTTACAAGAAACACACTCTGTTTTTGATTAAAGAGCACTCTTCTACTCTACTGTGTTTCCTATAGGACCAGAACAGTGAGCATGCTGAGTACAAAAGAACTGTGCTTCCTACACACACCGACCATATCTAGTTCAACTCTGCTTAGGAAACTGACAAGAACAGTAGCTCCTCTTCAGTCCAATACACTGTACTGGCTGGGAACAGACGCGAGTGCTATTTGTCCTGTGTATGGCAATGGCAGCACAATAGTGACTCTTCTTACCAGAAAACAACTCTTGCTCGTAGGACCAAAAACTGCATTTGATTCAAATCCATTTAGGACTAGGAAACAAACGCTAGCTCGCCTTACAAGAAACACACTCTGCTTTTGAGAAAAGAGCACTCGTCTACTCTACTGTGTTTCCTATGCGGTCCAAACAGTGAGCTTGTTCAGAACAAAAGAACTGTGCTTCCTACACACACGGGCCATATCTAGTTCAACTCTGCTTAGGAAACTGAAAAGAACAGGAGATCCTCTTCATTCCAATACGCTGTACATGCTGGGTATAGACGCCAGTGCTATTTGCACTGTGTATGGCAATGGGAGCGCAATAGTGACTCTTCTTACCAGAAAACAACCCTTGCTCATTGGACCAGAAACTGCATGTGATTCAACTCCATTTAGGACTGGGAAACAAACGCTAGCTCGCCTTACAAGAAACACACTCTGCTTTTGAGAAAATAGCACTCTTCTACTCTACTGTGTTTCCTATGCGGTCCAAACAGTGAGCTTGCTCAGAACAAAAGAACTGTGCTTCCTACACACACGGGCCATATCTAGTTCAATTCTGCTTAGGAAACTGACAAGAACAGTAGCTCTTCTTCAGTCCAATACACTGTACTTGCTGGGAACAGACGCGAGTGCTATTTGCACTGTGTATGGCAATGGGAGCGCAATAGTGACTCTTCTTACCAGAAAACAACCCTTGCTCGTAGGACCAGAAACTGCATGTGATTCAACTCCATTTAGGACTGGGAAACAAACACTAGCTCGCCTTACAAGAAATACACTCTGCTTTTGAGAAAAGAGCACTCTTCTACTCTACTGTGTTTCCTATGGGGTCCAAACAGTGAGCTTGCTCAGAACAAAAGAACTGTGCTTCCTACACACACGGGCCATATCTAGTTCAATTCTGTTTAGGAAACTGACAAGAACAGTAGCTCTTCTTCAGTCCAATACACTGTACTTGCTGGGAACAGACGCGAGTGCTATTTGCACTGTGTATGGCAATGGGAGCGCAATAGTGACTATTCTTACCAGAAAACATCTCTTGCTCGTAGGACCAGAAACTGCATGTGATTCAACTCCATTTAGGACTGGGAAACAAACACTAGCTCGCCTTACAAGAAATACACTCTGCTTTTGAGAAAAGAGCACTCTTCTACTCTACTGTGTTTCCTATGGGGTCCAAACAGTGAGCTTGCTCAGAAAAAAAGAACTGTTCTTCCTACACCACGGGCCATATCTAGTTCAATTCTGTTTAGGAAACTGACAAGAACAGTAGCTCTTCTTCAGTCCAATACACTGTACTTGCTGGGAACAGACGCGAGTGCTATTTGCACTGTGTATGGCAATGGGAGCTCAATAGTGACTATTCTTACCAGAAAACATCTCTTGCTCGTAGGACCAGAAACTGCATGTGATTCAACTCCATTTAGGACTGGGAAACAAACGCTAGCTCGCCTTACAGGAAACACACTCTGCTTTTGAGAAAAGGTCACTCTTCTACTCTACTGTGTTTCCTATGGGGTCCGAACAGTGAGCTTGCTCAGAAGAAAAGAACTGTGCTTCCTACACACGGGCCATATCTAGTTCAACTCTGCTTAGGCAACTGACAAGAACATTAGCTCCCCTTCAGTCCATTACACTGTACTTGCTGGGTACAGACACGAGTGCTATTTGCACTGTGTATGGCAATGGGAGCACAATAGTGACTCCCCTTAAAAGAAAACAATTCTTGCTCGTAGAACCAGAAACTGCATGATATTCAACGCGATTTAAGACTGGGAAACAAACGCTAGCTCGCCTTACAAGAAACACACTCTGCTTTTGAGAAAAGAGCACTCTTCTACTCTACTGTGTTTCCTATGGGTTCCGAACAGTGAGCTTGCTCAGAACAAAAGAACTGTGCTTCCTACACACACGGCCATATCTAGTTCAATTCTGCCTAGGAAACTGACAAAAACAGTAGCTCCTCTTCAGTCCAATACACTGTGCATGCTGGGAACAGACGCCAGTGCTATTTGCCCTGTGTATGACAATGGGAGCACAATAGTGACTCTTCTCACCAGAAAACAACTCTTGCTCGTTGGACCAGAAACTGCATGTGATTCAAATCCATTTAGGACAGGGAAACAAACACTAGCTCGCCTTACAAGAAACACACTATGCTTTTGAGAAAAGGGCACTGTTCTACTCTACGGTGTTTCCTATGGGGTCCGAACAGCGAGATTGCTCAGAACAAAAGAACTGTGCTTCCTACACACACGGGCCATATCTAGTTCAACTCTGCTTAGGAAACTGACAAGAACAATAGCTCCTCTTCAGTCCAATACACTATACTTGCTGGAAACAGACGCCAGTGCTATTTGCCCTGTGTATGACAGTGGGAGCACAATAGTGACTCTTCTTACCAGTAAACAATTCTTGCTCGTAAGACCAGAAACTGCATGTGATTCAACTCACATTTAGGACTGGGAAACAAACGCTAGCTCGCATTACAAGAAACACACTCTGCTTTTGAGAAAAGAGCACTCTTCTACTCTACTGTGTTTCCTATGGTGTCCGAACAGTGAGCTTGCTCAGAACAAAAGAACTGTGCTTCCTACACACATGGCCATATCTAGTTCAACTCTGCTAAGAAACTGACAAGAACAGTAGCTCCTCTTCAGTCCAATACACTGTACATGCTGGGAACAGACGCCAGTGCTATTTTCCCTGTGTATGACAGTGGAAGCGCAATAGTGACTCTTCTTACCAGAAAACAACTCTTGCTCGTAGGACCAGAAACTGCATGTGATTCTACTCCCATTTAGGACTGGGAAACAAACGCTAGCTCGCCTTACAAGAAACACACTCTGCTTTTGAGAAAAGAGCACTCTTCTACTCTACTATGTTTCCTATAGGGCCAGAACAATGAGCTTGCTCAGAACAAAAGAACTGTGCTTCCTACACACAGGGGCCATATCTAGTTCAATTCTGCTTAGGAAACTGACAAGAACAGTAGATACTCTTCAGTCCAATACGCTGTACATGCTGGGTACAAACGCCAGTGCTATTTGCACTGTGTATGGCAATGGGAGTGCAATAGTGACTCTTCTTACCAGAAAACAACTCTTGCTCGTAGGACCAGAAACTGCATGTGATTCAACTCCATTTAGGCCTGGGAAACAAACGCTAGCTCGATTTACAAGAAACACACTCTGCTTTTGAGAAAAGAGCACTCTTTTACTCTACTGTGTTTCCTTTGGGCTCCAAACACTGAGCTTGCTCAGAAAACAGAACTGAGCTTCCTACACACACGAGCCAAATCTAGTTCAATTCTGCTTAGGAAACTGACAAGAGCAGTAGATCCTCTTCAGTCCAATACACTGTACTTGCTGGGAACAGACGCGAGTGCTATTTGCACTGTGTATGGCAACGGGAGCGCAATAGTGACTTTCCTTACCAGAAAACAACTCTTGCTCATTGGAACGGAAACTGCATGTGATTCAACTCCATTTAGAACTGCGAAACAAACGCTACCTCGCCTTACAAAAACACACTCTGCTTTTGAGGAAAGAGCACTCTTCTACTCTACTGTGTTTACTATAGGGCCAGAACAGCGAGCTTGCTGAGTACAAATGAACTGTGCTTCCTACACACATGGGCCATATCTAGTTCAACTCTGCTTAGGAAACTGACAAGAACAGTAGCTCCTCTTCAGTCCAATACACTGTACTTGCTGGGAACAGACGCGAGGGCTATTTGCACTGTGTATGGCAAAGGGAGCGCAATAGTGACTCTTCTTACCAGAAAACAACTCTTGCTCATAGGAACAAAAACTGCATTTGATTCAACTCCATTTAGGACTGGGAAACAAACGCTAGCTCGCCTTACAAGAAACACACTCTGCTTTTGAGAAAATAGCACTCTTCTACTCTACTGTGTTTCCTATGGGGTCCAAACAGTAAGCTTGCTCAGAACAAAAGAACTGTGCTTCCTACACACACGGGCCATATCTAGTTCAATTCTGTTTAGGAAACTGACAAGAACAGTAGCTCTTCTTCAGTCCAATACACTGTACTTGCTTGGAACAGACGCGAGTGCTATTTGCACTGGGTATGGCAATGGGAGCGCAATAGTGACTCTTCTTACCAGAAAACAACCCTTGCTCGTAGGACCAGAAACTGCATGTGATTCAACTCCATTTAGGACTGGGAAACAAACACTAGCTCGCCTTACAAGAAATACACTCTGCTTTTGAGAAAAGAGCACTCTTCTACTCTACTGTGTTTCCTATGGGGTCCAAACAGTGAGCTTGCTCAGAACAAAAGAACTGTGCTTCCTACACACACGGGCCATATCTAGTTCAATTCTGTTTAGGAAACTGACAAGAACAGTAGCTCTTCTTCAGTCCAATACACTGTACATGCTGGGTACAGACGCCAGTGCTATTTGCACTGTGTATGGCAATGGGAGCACAATAGTGACTTTCCTTACCAGAAAACAACTCTTGCTCGTAGGAACGGAAATTGCATGTGATTCAACTCCATTTAGGACTGCGCAACAAACGCTAGCTCGCCTTACAAAAAACACACTCTGCTTTTGAGGAAAGAGCACTCTTCTACTCTACTGTGTTTCCTATAGGGCCAGAACAGTGAGCTTGCTCAGTACAAAAGAACTGTGCTTCCTACACACATGGGCCAAATCTAGTTCAACTCTGCTTAGGAAACAGACAAGAACAGTAGCTCCGCTTCAGTCCAATACACTGTGCTTGCTGGGAACAGACACAAGGGCTATTTGCACTGTGTATGTCAAAGGGAGCACAATAGTGACTCTTCTTACCAGAAAACAACACTTGCTTGTAGGACCTGAAACTGCATGTGTATTTCAACTCCATTTAGGACTGGGAAACAAACGCTAGCTCGCCTTACAAGAAACACACTCTGCTTTTGAGAAAAATGCACTCTTCTACTCTACTGTGTTTCCTATGGGGTTCGAAATGTGAGCTTGCTCAGAACAAAAGAACTGTGCTTCCTACACACACGGGCCATATCTTGTTCAATTCTGCTTAGGAAACTGACAAGAACAGTAGAAACTCTTCAGTCCAATAGACTGTACATGCTGGGAACAGATGCCAGTGCTATTTGCCCTGTGTGTGACAATGGGAGCGCAATAGTGACTCTTCTTACCAGAAAACAACTCTTGCTCGTAGGACCAGAAACTGCATGTGATTCAACTCCATTTAGGACTGGGAAACAAACACTAGCTCGCCTTACAAGAACCACACTCTGCTTTTGAGAAAAGAGCACTCTTCTACTCTACTGTGTTTCCTATGAGGTTCGAACAGTGAGCTTGCTCAGAACAAAAGAGCTGTGCTTCCTACACACACGGGCCATACCTAGTTCAACTCTGCTTAGGAAACTGAAAAGAACAGTAGATCCTCTTCAGTCCAATACGCTGTACATGCTGGGTACAGACGCCAGTGCTATTTGCACTGTGTATGGCAATGGGAGCGCAATAGTGACTCTTCTTACCAGAAAACAACTCTTGCTCGTAGGACCAAAAACTGCATGTGATTCAACTCCATTTATGACTGGGAAACAAACGCTAGCTCGCCTTACAAGAAACACACTCTGCTTTTGAGAAAAGAGCACTCTTCTACACGACTGTGTTTTCTGTGGGGTCCGAACAGTGAGCTTGCTGAGAACAAAAGAACTGTGCTTCCTACACACACGGGCCATATCTAGTTCAACTCTGCTAAGGAAACTGACAAGAACAGTAGCTCCTCTTCAGTCCAATAAACTGTACTTGCTGGGAACAGACGAGAGGGCTATTTGCACTATGTATGGCAAAGGGAGCGCAATAGTGACTCTTCTTACCAGAAAACAACTCTTGCTCGTAGGACCAAAAACTGCATTTGATTCAACTCCATTTATGACTGGGAAACAAACGCTAGCTCGCCTTACAAGAAACACACTCTGCTTTTGAGAAAAGAGCACTCTTCTACTCTACTGTGTTTCCTATGGAGTCCGAACAGTGAGCTTGTTCAGAACAAAAGAACTGTGCTTCCTGCACACACGGGCCATATCTAGTTCAACTCTGGTTAGGAAACTGAAAAGAACAGTAGATCCTCTTCATTCCAATACGATGTACATGCTGGGTACAGACGCCAGTGCTATTTGCACTGTGTATGGCAATGGGAGCGCAATAGTGACTCTTCTTACCAGAAAACAACCCTTGCTCATAGGACCAGAAACTGCATGTGATTCAACTCCATTTAGGACTGGGAAACAAACGCTAGCTCGCCTTACAAGAAACACACTCTGCTTTTGAGAAAAGAGCACTCTTCTACTCTACTGTGTTTCCTATGGGGTCCGAACAGTGAGCTTGTTCAGAACAAAAGAACTGTGCTTCCTACACACACGGGCCATATCTAGTTCAACTCTGCTTAGGAAACTGACAAGAACAGTAGCTCCTCTTCAGTCCAATACACTGTACTTGCTGGGAACAGACGAGAGGGCTATTTGCACTATGTATGGCAAAGGGATCACAATAGTGACTCTTCTTACCAGAAAACAACTCTTGCTCGTAGGACCAAAAACTGCATTTGATTGAACTCCATTTAGGACTGGGAAACAAATGCTAGCTCGCCTTACAAGAAACACACTCTGCTTTTGAGAAAATAGCACTCTTCTACTCTACTGTGTTTCCTATGGGGTCCGAACAGTGAGCTTGTTCAGAACAAAAGAACTGTGCTTCCTACACACACGGGCCATATCTAGTTCAACTCTGCTTAGGAAACTGAAAAGAACAGTAGATCCTCTTCAGTCCAATACGCTGTACATGCTGGGTACAGACGCCAGTGCTATTTGCACTGTGTATGGCAATGGGAGCGCAATAGTGACTCTTCTTACCAGAAAACAACCCTTGCTCGTAGGACCAGAAACTGCATGTGATTCAACTCCATTTAGGACTGGGAAACAAACACTAGCTCGCCTTACAAGAAACACACTCTGCTTTTGAGAAAAGAGCACTCTTCTACTCTACTGTGTTTCCTATGGGGTCCAAACAGTGAGCTTGCTCAGAACAAAAGAACTGTGCTTCCTACACACACGGGTCATATCTTGTTCTATTCTGCTTAGGAAACTGACAAGAACAGTAGAACCTCTTCAGTCCAATAGACTGTACATGCTAGGAACAGACGCCAGTGCTATTTGCCCTGTGTGTGACAATGGGAGCGCAATAGTGACTCTTCTTACCAGAAAACAACTCTTGCTCGTATGACTAGAAACTGCATGTGATTCAACTCCATTTAGGACTGGGAAACAAACACTAGTTCGCCTTACAAGAAACACACTCTGCTTTTGAGGAAAGAGCACTCTTCTACTCTACTGTGTTTCCTATAGGGCCAGAACAGTGAGCTTGCTGAGTACAAAAGAACTGTGCTTCCTACACACACGGGCCATACCTAGTTCAATTCTGCTTAGGAAACTGACAAGAACAGTAGCTCCTCTTCAGTCCAATACACTGTACTTGCTGGGAACAGACGCGAGTGCTATTTGCACTGTGCATGGCAAAGGGAGCGCAATAGTGACTCTTCTTACCAGAAAACAACTCTTGCTCGTAGGAACGGAAACTGCATGTGATTCAACTCCATTTATGACTGGGAAACAAACGCTAGCTCGCCTTACAAGAAACACACTCTGTTTTTGATTAAAGAGCACTCTTCTACTCTACTGTGTTTCCTATAGGACCAGAACAGTGAGCATGCTGAGTACAAAAGAACTGTGCTTCCTACACACATGGGCCATACATAGTTCAACTCTGCTTAGGAACCTGACAAGAACAGTAGATCCTCTTCAGTCCAATACACTGTACTTGCTGGGAACAGACGAGAGGGCTATTTGCACTATGTATGACAAAGGGAGCGCAATAGTGACTCTTCTTACCAGAAAACAACTCTTGCTCGTAGGACCAAAAACTGCATTTGATTCAAATCCATTTAGGACTAGGAAACAAACGCTAGCTCGCCTTACAAGAAACACACTCTGCTTTTGAGAAAAGAGCACTCGTCTACTCTACTGTGTTTCCTATGCGGTCCAAACAGTGAGCTTGTTCAGAACAAAAGAACTGTGCTTCCTACACACACGGGCCATATCTAGTTCAACTCTGCTTAGGAAACTGAAAAGAACAGGAGATCCTCTTCATTCCAATACGCTGTACATGCTGGGTATAGACGCCAGTGCTATTTGCACTGTGTATGGCAATGGGAGCGCAATAGTGACTCTTCTTACCAGAAAACAACCCTTGCTCATTGGACCAGAAACTGCATGTGATTCAACTCCATTTAGGACAGGGAAACAAACGCTAGCTCGCCTTACAAGAAACACACTCTGCTTTTGAGAAAAGAGCACTCTTCTACTCTACTGTGTTTCCTATGGGGTCCGAACAGTGAGCTTGATGAGAACAAAAGAACTGTGCTTCCTACACACACGGGCCATATCTAGTTCAACTCTGCTTAGGAAACTGACAAGAACAGTAGCTCCTATTCAGTCCAATACACTGTACTTGCTTGGAACAGACGCGAGTGCTATTTGCACTGTGTATGGAAATGGGAGCGCAATAGTGACTTTCCTTACCAGAAAACAACTCTTGCTCGTAGGAATGGAAACTGCATGAGATTCAACTCCATTTAGGACTGGGAAACAAACGCTAGCTCGCCTTACAAGAAACACACTCTGCTTTTGAGGAAAGAGCACTCTTCTACTCTACTGTGTTTCCTGTAGGGCCAGAACAGTGAGCTTGCTGAGTACAAAAGAACTGTGCTTCCTACACACATGGGCCATATCTAGTTCAACTCTGCTTAGGATCCTGACAAGAACAGTAGATCCTCTTCAGTCCAATACACTGTACATGCTGAGAACAGAGGCCAGTGCTATTTGCCCTGTGTATGACAATGGGAGCGCAATAGTGACTCTTATTACCAGAAAACAACTCTTGCTCGTAGGAACGGAAACTGCATGTGATTCAACTCCATTTAGGACTGCGAAACAAACGCTAGGTCGCCTTACAAAAAACACACTCTGCTTTTGAGGAAAGAGCACTCTTCTACTCTACTGTGTTTCCTATAGGGCCAGAACAGTGAGCTTGCTGAGTACAAAAGAACTGTGCTTCCTACACACATGGGCCATATCTCGTTCAACTCTGCTTAAGAAACTGACAAGAACAGTAGATCCTCTTCAGTCCAATACACTGTACTTGCTGGGAACAGACACCAGTGCTATTTGCCCTGTGTATAACAATGGGAGCACAATAGTGACTCTTCTTACCAGAAAACAACTCTTGCTCGTTGGACCAGAAACTGCATGTGATTCAAATCCATTTAGGACAGGGAAACAAACACTAGCTCGCCTTACAAGAAACACACTATGCTTTTGAGAAAAGGGCACTCTTCTACTCTACGGTGTTTTCTATGGGGTCCGAACAGCGAGATTGCTCAGAACAAAAGAACTGTGCTTCCTACACACACGGGCCATATCTAGTTCAACTCTGCTTAGGAAACTGACAAGAACAATAGCTCCTCTTCAGTCCAATACACTATACTTGCTGGAAACAGACGCCAGTGCTATTTGCCCTGTGTATGACAGTGGGAGCACAATAGTGACTCTTCTTACCAGTAAACAATTCCTGCTCGTAAGACCAGAAACTGCATGTGATTCAACTCACATTTAGGACTGGGAAACAAACGCTAGCTCGCATTACAAGAAACACACTCTGCTTTTGAGGAAAGAGCACTCTTCTACTCTACTGTGTTTCCTATAGGGCCAGAACAGTGAGCTTGCTGAGTACAAAAGAACTGTGCTTCCTACACACATGGGCCATATCTCGTTCAACTCTGCTTAAGAAACTGACAAGAACAGTAGATCCTCTTCAGTCCAATACACTGTACTTGCTGGGAACAGACGCGAGTGCTATTTGCCCTGTGTATGACAATGGGAGCGCAATAGTGACTCTTCTTACCAGAAAACAACTCTTGCTCATAGAACCAGAAACTGCATGTGATTCAACTCCATTTAGGACTGGGAAACAAACGCTAGCTCGCCTTACAGGAAACACACTCTGCTTTTGAGAAAAGGTCACTCTTCTACTCTACTGTGTTTCCTATGGGGTCCGAACAGTGAGCTTGCTTAGAAGAAAAGAACTGTGCTTCCTACACACGGGCCATATCTAGTTCAACTCTGCTTAGGCAACTGACAAGAACATTAGCTCCCCTTCAGTCCAATACACTGTACTTGCTGGGTACAGACACGAGTGCTATTTGCACTGTGTATGGCAATGGGAGCACAATAGTGACTCTCCTTAAAAGAAAACAATTCTTGCTCGTAGAACCAAAAACTGCATGATATTCAACGCGATTTAAGACTGGGAAACAAACGCTAGCTCGCCTTACAAGAAACACACTCTGCTTTTGAGAAAAGAGCACTCTTCTACTCTACTGTGTTTCCTGTAGGGCCAGAACAGTGAGCTTGCTGAGTACAAAAGAACTGTGCTTCCTACACACATGGGCCATATCTCGTTCAAAACTGCTTAAGAAACTGACAAGAACAGTAGATCCTCTTCAGTCCAATACACTGTACTTGCTGGGAACAGACGCGAGTGCTATTTGCCCTGTTTATGACAATGGGAGCGCAATAGTGACTCTTCTTACCAGAAAACAACTCTTGCTCATAGAACCAGAAACTGCATGTGATTCAACTCCATTTAGGACTGGGAAACAAACGCTAGCTCGCCTTACAGGAAACACACTCTGCTTTTGAGAAAAGGTCACTCTTCTACTCTACTGTGTTTCCTATGGGGTCCGAACAGTGAGCTTGCTCAGAAGAAAAGAACTGTGCTTCCTACACACGGGCCATATCTAGTTCAACTCTGCTTAGGCAACTGACAAGAACATTAGCTCCCCTTCAGTCCAATCCACTGTACTTGCTGGGTACAGACACGAGTGCTATTTGCACTGTGTATGGCAATGGGAGCACAATAGTGACTCTCCTTAAAAGAAAACAATTCTTGCTCGTAGAACCAGAAACTGCATGATATTCAACGCGATTTAAGACTGGGAAACAAACGCTAGCTCGCCTTACAAGAAACACACTCTGCTTTTGAGAAAAGAGCACTCTTCTACTCTACTGTGTTTCCTATGGGTTCCGAACAGTGAGCTTGCTCAGAACAAAAGAACTGTGCTTCCTACACACACGGCCATATCTAGTTCAACTCTGCTTAGGAAACTGACAAGAACAATCGCTCCTCTTCAGTCCAATACACTATACTTGCTGGAAACAGACGCCAGTGCTATTTGCCCTGTGTATGACAGTGGGAGCACAATAGTGACTCTTCTTACCAGTAAACAATTCTTGCTCGTAAGACCAGAAACTGCATGTGATTCAACTCACATTTAGGACTGGGAAACAAACGCTAGCTCGCATTACAAGAAACACACTCTGCTTTTGAGAAAAGAGCAGTCTTCTACTCTACTGTGTTTCCTATGGTGTCCGAACAGTGAGCTTGCTCAGAACAAAAGAACTGTGCTTCCTACACACATGGCCATATCTAGTTCAACTCTGCTTAGGAAACTGACAAGAACAGTAGCTCCTCTTCAGTCCAATACACTGTACATGCTGGGAACAGACGCCAGTGCTATTTTCCCTGTGTATGACAGTGGAAGCGCAATAGTGACTCTTCTTACCAGAAAACAACTCTTGCTCGTAGGACCAGAAACTGCATGTGATTCTACTCCCATTTAGGACTGGGAAACAAACGCTAGCTCGCCTTACAAGAAAGACACTCTGCTTTTGAGAAAAGAGCACTCTTCTACTCTACTGTGTTTCCTTTGGGGTCCGAACAGTGAGCTTGCTCAGAACAAAAGAACTGTGCTTCCTACTCATACGGGCCATATGTAGTTTAACTCTGCTTAGAAAACTGACAAGAACAGTAGCTCATCTTCAGTCCAATACACTGTACTTGCTGGGAACAGACAGGAGTGCTATTTGCACTGTGTGGCAATGGGAGCACAATAGTGACTTTCCTTACCAGTAAACAACTCTTACTCGTGGGACAAACAATTGCATGTGATTCAACTCCATTTAGACTGGAAAACAAACGCTAGCTCGCCTTACAAGAAACACACTCTACTTTTGAGAAAAGAACACTCTTCTACTCTGCTGAGTTTCCTATAGGGCCAAAACAGTGATCTTGCTCAGAACAAAATAATGTGCTTCCTACACACACGCCCATATCTTGTTCAATTCTGCTTAGGAAACTGACAAGAACAGTAGATCCCCTTCAGTCCAATACACTGTACATGCTGGGACCAGACGCCAGTGCTATTTGCACTGTGTATGACAATGGGAGCACAATAGTGACTCTTCTTACCAGAAAACAGCTCTTGCTCGTAGAACCAGAAACTGCATGTGATTAAACTCCATTTAGGACTGGGAAACAAACTCAAGCTCTCCTTACAAGAAACACACTCTGCTTTTTAGAAAAGAGCACTCTTCTACTCTAATGTTTTTCCTATGGGGTCCGAAAAGTGAGCTTGCTCAGAACAAAAGAACTGTGCTTCCTACACACACGGGCCATATCTAGTTCAACTCTGCTTAGGAAACTGACAAGAACAGTAGATCCTCTTCAGTCCAATACTGTGTACATGCTTGGTGCAGACACCAGTGCTATTTGCCCTGTGTGTGACAATGGGAATGCAATAGTGACTCTTCTTACCATTAAACAACTCTTGCTCGTAGGACCAGAAACTGCATGTGATTCAACTCCATTTAGGACTGGGAAACAAACGCTAGCTTGCCTTACAAGAAACACACTCTGCTTTTGAGAAAAGAGCAGTATTCTACTCTAATGTGTTTCCTGTAGGGCCAGAACATTGAGCTTGCTCAGAAAAAAAGAACTGTGCTTCCTACACACACGGGCAATATATAGTTCAAATCTGCTTAGGAATCTGACAAGAACAGTAGCTCCTCTTCAGTCCAATACACTGTACTTGCTGGGAAAATACACATGTGCTATTTGCACTGTGTATGAGAAAGGGAGCGAATAGTGACTTTCCTTACCAGAAAACAACTCTTGCTCGTGGGACCAAAAACTGCATGTGATTCAACTCCATTTAGGACTGGGAAACAAACTTAAGCTCTCCATACAAGAAACACACTCTGCTTTTGAGAAAAGAGCACTCTTCTACTCTACTGTGTTTCCTATAGGGCCAAAATAGTGAGCTTGCTCAGAACAAAAGAACTGTGCTTCATACACACACGGCCATAGCTAGTTCAATTCTGCTTAGGAAACTGACAAGAACAGTAGATCCTCTTCAGTCCAATACACTGTACATGCTGGGAACAGACGCCAGTGCTATTTGCCCTGTGTATGACAATGGGAGCGCAATAGTGACTCTTCTTACCATTAAACAACTCTTGCTCGTAGGACCAGAAACTGCATGTGATTCAACTCCATTTAGGACTGGGAAACAAACGCTAGCTTGCCTTACAAGAAACACACTCTGCTTTTGAGAAAAGAGCAGTATTCTACTCTAATGTATTTCCTATAGGTCCAGAACATTGAGCTTGCTCAGAACAAAAGAACTGTGCTTCCTACACACATGGGCAATATCTAGTTCAACTCTGCTTAGGAATCTGACAAGAACAGTAGCTCCTCTTCAGTCCAATACACTGTACTAGCTGGGAAAATGCACGTGTGCTATTTGCACTGTGTATGAGAAAGGGAGCGAATAGTGACTTTCCTTACCAGAAAACATCTCTTGCTCATGGGACCAAAAACTGCATGTGATTCAACTCCATTTAGGACTGGGAAACAAACGTAAGCTCTCCATACAAGAAACACACTCTGCTTTTGAGAAAAGAGCACTCTTCTACTCTACTGTGTTTCCTATAGGGCCAAAATAGTGAGCTTGCTCAGAACAAAAGAACTGTGCTTCATACACACACGGCCATATCTAGTTCAATTCTGCTTAGGAAACTGACAAGAACAGTAGATCCTCTTCAGTCCAATACACTGTACATGCTGGGAACAGACGCCTGTGCTATTTGCCCTGTGTATGACAATGGGAGCGCAAAAGTGACTCTTCTTACCAGAATACAACTCTTGCTCGTAGGACCAGAAACTGCATGTGATTCAACTCCATTTAGGACTGGGAAACAAACACTAGCTCTCCTTACAAGAAACACACTCTGCTTTTGAGAAAAGAACACTCTTCTACTCTGCTGTGTTTCCTATAGGGCCAAAACAGTGATCTTGCTCAGAACAAAATAATGTGCTTCCTACACACACGCCCATATCTTGTTCAATTCTGCTTAGGAAACTGACAAGAACAGTAGATCCCCTTCAGTCCAATACACTGTACATGCTGGGACCAGACGCCAGTGCTATTTGCACTGTGTATGACAATGGGAGCACAATAGTGACTCTTCTTACCAGAAAACAGCTCTTGCTCGTAGGACCAGAAACTGCATGTGATTAAACTCCATTTAGGACTGGGAAACAAACTCAAGCTCTCCTTACAAGAAACACACTCTGCTTCTTAGAAAAGAGCACTCTTCTACTCTAATGTGTTTCCTATGGGGTCCGAAAAGTGAGCTTGCTCAGAACAAAAGAACTGTGCTTCCTACACACACGGGCCATATCTAGTTCAACTCTGCTTAGGAAACTGACAAGAACAGTAGATCCTCTTCAGTGCAATACTGTGTACATGCTTGGAACAGACACCAGTGCTATTTGCCCTGTGTGTGACAATGGGAATGCAATAGTGACTCTTCTTACCATTAAACAACTCTTGCTCGTAGGACCAGAAACTGCATGTGATTCAACTCCATTTAGGACTGGGAAACAAACGCTAGCTTCCCTTACAAGAAACACACTCTGCTTTTGAGAAAAGAGCAGTATTCTACTCTAATGTGTTTCCTATAGGGCCAGAACATTGAGCTTGCTCAGAAAAAAAGAACTGTGCTTCCTACACACACGGGCAATATCTAGTTCAAATCTGCTTAGGAATCTGACAAGAACAGTAGCTCCCCTTCAGTACAATACACTGTACTTGCTGGGAAAATACACGTGTGCTATTTGCACTGTGTATGAGAAAGGGAGCGAATAGTGACTTTCCTTACCAGAAAACAACTCTTGCTCGTGGGACCAAAAACTGCATGTGATTCAACTCCATTTAGGACTGGGAAACAAACGTAAGCTCTCCATACAAGAAACACACTCTGCTTTTGAGAAAAGAGCACTCTTCTACTCTACTGTGTTTCCTGTAGGGCCAAAATAGTGAGCTTGCTCAGAACAAAAGAACTGTGATTCATACACACACGGCCATAGCTAGTTCAATTCTGCTTAGGAAACTGACAAGAACAGTAGATCCTCTTCAGTCCAATACACTGTACATACTGGAAACAGACGCCAGTGCTATTTGCCCTGTGTATGACAATGGGAGCGCAATAGTGACTCTTCTTACCATTAAACAACTCTTGCTCGTAGGACCAGAAACTGCATGTGATTCAACTCCATTTAGGACTGGGAAACAAACGCTAGCTTGCCTTACAAGAAACACACTCTGCTTTTGAGAAAAGAGCAGTATTCTACTCTAATGTATTTCCTATAGGTTCAGAACATTGAGCTTGCTCAGAACAAAAGAACTGTGCTTCCTACACACATGGGCAATATCTAGTTCAACTCTGCTTAGGAATCTGACAAGAACAGTAGCTCCTATTCAGTCCAATACACTGTACTTGCTGGGAAAATACACGTGTGCTATTTGCACTGTGTATGAGAAAGGGAGCGAATAGTGACTTTCCTTACCAGAAAACATCTCTTGCTCGTGGGACCAAAAACTGTATGTGATTCAACTCCATTTAGGACTGGGAAACAAACGTAAGCTCTCCATACAAGAAACACACTCTGCTTTTGAGAAAAGAGCACTCTTCTACTCTACTGTGTTTCCTATAGGGCCAAAATAGTGAGCTTGCTCAGAACAAAAGAACTGTGCTTCATACACACACGGCCATATCTAGTTCAATTCTGCTTAGGAAACTGACAAGAACAGTAGATCCTCTTCATTCCAATACATTGTACATGCTGGGAACAGACGCCAGTGCTATTTGCCCTGTGTATGACAATGGGAGCACAATAGTGACTCTTCTTACCAGAAAACAACTCTTGCTTGTAGGACCAGAAACTGCATGTGATTCAACTCCATTTAGGACTGGGAAACAAACACTAGCTCGCCTTACAAGAAACACACTCTGCTTTTGAGAAAAGAGCAGTATTCTACTCTAATGTATTTCCTATAGGGCCAGAACATTGAGCTTGCTCAGAACAAAAGAACTGTGCTTCCTACACACATGGGCAATATCTAGTTCAACTCTGCTTAGGAATCTGACAAGAACAGTAGCTCCTCTTCAGTCCAATACACTGTACTTGCTGGGAAAATACACGTGTGCTATTTGCACTGTGTATGAGAAAGGGAGCGAATAGTGACTTTCCTTACCAGAAAACATCTCTTGGTCGTGGGACCAAAAACTGCATGTGATTCAACTCCATTTAGGACTGGGAAACAAACGTAAGCTCTCCATACAAGAAACACACTCTGCTTTTGAGAAAAGAGCACTCTTCTACTCTACTGTGTTTCCTATAGGGCCAAAATAGTGAGCTTGCTCAGAACAAAAGAACTGTGCTTCATACACACACGGCCATATCTAGTTCAATTCTGCTTAGGAAACTGACAAGAACAGTAGATCCTCTTCAGTCCAATACACTGTACATGCTGGGAACAGACGCCAGTGCTATTTGCCCTCTGTATGACAATGGGAGCGAAATAGTGACTCTTCTTACCAAAAAAACAACTCTTGCTCGTAGGACCAGAAACTGCATGTGATTCAACTCCATTTAGGACTGGGAAACAAACGCAAGCTCGCCTTACAAGAAACACACTCTGCTTTTGAGAAAAGAGCACTCTTCTACTCTACGGTGTTTCCTTTGGGGTCCGAACAGCGAGCTTGCTCAGAACAAAAGAACTGTGCTTCCTACACACACGGGCCATATCTAGTTCAACTATGCTTAGGAAACTGACAAGAACAGTCGATCCTCTTCCGTCCAATACACTGTACATGCTGGGAACCGACGCCAGTGCTATTTGCCCTGTGTATGACAATGGGAGCACAATAGTGTCTCTTGATACCAGTAAACAACTCTTGCTCGAAGGACCAGAAACTGCATGGGATTCAACTCCATTTAGGACTGGGAAACAAACGCTAGCTCACCTTACAAGAAACACACTCTGCTTTTGAGAAAGGAGCACAGTTCTACTCTAATGTGTTTCCTATATGGCCAGAACAGTGAGCTTGCTCAGAACAAAAGAACTGTGCTTCCTACACACACGGCCATAGCTAGTTCAACTCTGCTTAGGAAACTGACAATAACAGTAGATACTCTTCAATCCAATACATTGTACATGCTGGGAACCGACGCCAGTGCTATTTGCCCTGTGTATGACAGTGGGAGCGCAATAATGACTCTTCTTACCAGAAAAGAACTCTTAATTGTAGGACCAGAATATTCATGTGATTCAACTCCCATTTAGGACTGGGAAACAAACGCTAGCTCGCCTTACAGGAAACACACTCTGTTTTGAGAAAAGAGCACTCTTCTACTCTACTGTGTTTCCTCTGGGGTCCGAACAGTGAGCTTGCTCAGAACAAAAGAACTGTGCTTCCTACATACACGGGCCATATCTAGTTTAACTCTGCTTAGGAAACTGACAAGAACAGTAGCTCCTCTTCAGTCCAATACACTGTACTTGATGGCAACAGACGCGAGTTCTATTTGCACTATGTGTGGCAATGGGAGCACAATAGTGTCTCTTCTTACCAGAAAACAACTCTTGCTCGTTGGACCAGAAACTGCATGTGATTCAAATCCATTTAGGACAGGGAAACAAACGCTAGCTCGCCTTACAAGAAACACACTATGCTTTTGAGAAAAGGGCACTCTTCTACTCTACGGTGTTTCCTATTGAGTCCGAACAGTGAGCTTGCTCAGAACAAAAGAACTGTGCTTCCTACACACATGGGCCATATCTAGTTCAACTCTGCTTAGGAAACTGACAAGAACAGTAGCTCCTCTTAAATCCAATACACTGTATATGCTGGGAACAGATGCCAGTTCTATATGCCCTGTGTATGACAATGGGAGCGCAGTAGTGACTCTTCTTACCAGAAAACAACTCTTGCTCGTAGGACCAGAAACTGCATGTGATTCAACTCCATTTAGGACTGAGAAACAAACGCTATCTCGCCTTACAAGAAACACACTCTGCTTTTGAGAAAACGGCACTCTTCCACTCTACAGTATTTCCTATGGGGTCCGAATAGTGAGCTTGCTCATAAGAAAAGAACTGTGCTTCCTACACACACGGCCATAGCTAGTTCAATTCTGCTTAGGAAACTGACAAGAACAGTAGATCCTCTTCCGTCCAATACACTGTACATGCTGGGAACCGACGCCAGTGCTATTTGCCCTGTGTATGACAATGGGAGCACAATAGTGACTCTTGCTACCAGAAAACAACTCTTGCTCGTAGGACCAGAATATGCATGTGATTCAACTCCCTTTTAGGACTGGGAAACAAACGCTAGCTCGCCTTACAGGAAACACACTCTGTTTTAAGAAAAGAGCACTCTTCTACTCTACTGTGTTTCCCCTGGGGTCCGAACAGTGAGCTTGCTCAGAGCAAAAGAACTGTGCTTCCTACATACACGGGCCATATATAGTTTAACTCTGCTTAGGAAACTGACAAGAACAGTAGCTCCTCTTCTGTCCAATACACTGTACTTGCTGGGAACAGGTGCGAGTGCTATTTGCACTGTGTATGGCAATGGGAGCACAATAGTGACTTTCCTTACCAGAAAACAACTCTTACTCGTGGGACAAACTACTGCATGTGATTCAACTCCATTTAGGACTGGAAAACAAACGCTAGCTCGCCATACAAGAAACACACTCTACTTTTGAGAAAAGAACACTCATCTACTCTGCTCTGTTTCCTATAGGGCCAAAACAGTGAGCTTGCTCAGAACAAAAAAACTGTGCTTCCTACACACAGGGCCATATCTAGTTCAAATCTGCTTAGGAAACTGACAAGAACAATAGATCCCCTTCAGTCCAATACACTGTACATGCTGGGAACAGACGCCAGTGCTATTTGCACTGTGTATGACAATGGGAGCACAATAGTGACTCTTCTTACCAGAAAACAGCTCTTGCTCGTAGGACCAGAAACTGCATGTGATTCAACTCCATTTAGGACTGGGAAACAAACGCTAGCTCGCCTAGGAAGAAACACACTCTGCTTTTGAGAAAAGAGCACTCTTCTACTCTAATGTGTTTCCTATGGGGTCCGAAAAGTGAGCTTGCTCAGAACAAAAGAACTGTGCTTCCTGCACACACGGGCCATATCTAGTTCAACTCTGCTTAGGAATCTGACAAGAACAGTAGCTCCTCTTCAGTCCAATACACATTACTTGCTGGGAACAGACGCGAGTGCTATTTGCAGTGTGTATGGCAATGGGAGCGCAATAGTGACTCTTCTTACCAGAAAACAACTCTTGCTCATAGGACGAAAAACTGCATGGGATTCAACTACATTTAGGACTGGGAAACAAACGCTAGCTCGCCTTACAAGAAACACACTCTGCTTTTGAGAAAAGAGCACTCTTCTACTCTACTGTGTTTTCAATGGGTCCGAACAGTGAGCTTGCTCAGAACAAAAGAACTGTGCTTCCTACACACACGGTCCATATCTAGTTCAACTCTGCTTAGGAAACTAACAAGAACAAACCTCCTCTTCAGTACAATACACTGTACTTGCTGGGATCAGACGCGAGTGCTCTTTGCACTGTGCATGGCAATGGGAGCACAATAGTGACTTTCCTTAACAGAAAACAACTCTTGCTCGTGGGACCAACAACTGCATGTGATTCAACTCCATTTAGTACTGGAAAACAAAGGCTAGCTCGCCTTACAAGCAACATACTCTGCTTTTGAGAAAAGAGCACTCTTCTACTCTACTGTGTTTCCTAGAGAGCCAGAACAGTGAGCTTGCTCAGAACAAAAGAACTGTGCTTCCTACACACACGGCCATATCTATTTCAATTCTGCTTAGGAAACTGACAAGAACAGTAGATCCTTTTCAGTCCAATACAGTGTACATGCTGGGAACAGACGACAGTGCTATTTGCTTTTTGTATGACAATGGGATCACAATAGTGACTCTTCTTACCAGAAAACAACTCTTGCTCGTAGGACCAGAAACTGCATGTGATTCAACTCCATTTAGGACTGAGAAACAAACGCTAGCTCGCCTTACAAAAAACACACTCTGCTTTTGAGAAAAGGGCACTCTTCCACTCTACTGTATTTCCTATGGGGTCCGAACAGTGAGCTTGCTCAGAAGAAAAGAAATGTGCTTCCTACACACACGGCCATAGCTAGTTCAATTCTGCTTAGGAAACTGACAAGAACAGTAGATCCTCTTCTGTCCAATACACTGTACATGCTGGGAACAGACGCCAGTGCTATTTGCCCTGTGTATGACAATGGGAGCACAATAGTGACTCTTCATACCAGAAAACAACTCTTGCTCGTAGGACCAGAAACTGCATGGGATTCAACTCCATTTAGGACTGGGAAACAAACAATAGCTATCCTTAAAAGAAACACACTCTGCTTTTGAGAAAAGAGCACTATTCTACTCTAATGTGTTTCCTATATGGCCAGAACAGTGAGCTTGCTCAGAACAAAAGAACTGTGCTTCCTACACACACGCCCATATCTAGTTCAATTTTGTTTAGGAAACTGACAAGAACAGTAGATCCCCTTCCCTCCAATACACTGTACATGCTGAGAACAGACGCCAGTGCTATTTGCACTGTGTATGACAATGGGAGCACAATAGTGACTCTTCTTACCAGAAAACAGCTCTTGCTCGTAGGACCAGAAACTGCATGTGATTCAACTCCATTTAGGACTGGGAAACAAACGCAAGCTCTCCTTACAAGAAACACACTCTGCTTTTTTGGAAAGAGCACTCTTCTACCCTAATGTGTTTCCTATGGGGTCCGAAAAGTGAGCTTGCTCAGAACAAAAGAACTGTGCTTCCTACACACACGGGCCATATCTATTTACACTGCTTAGGAAACTGACAAGAACAGTAGCTCCTCTTCAGTCCAATACACTGTACTGGCTGGGAACAGACGCGAGTGCTATTTGCACTGTGTGTGGCAATGGGAGTACAATATTGACTTTCCTAACAGAAAACGACTCTTGCTCGTAGGACAAGAAACTGCATGTGATTCAACTCCATTTACAACTGGGAAACAAAGGCTAGCTCGCCTTACAAGAAACACACTCTGCTTTTGAGAAACGATCACTCTTCTACTCTACTGTGTTTCCTATAGGGCTAGAACAGTGAGCATGCTCAGAACAAAAGAACTGTGCTTCCTACACACACGGCCATATCTAGTTCAATTCTGCTTAGGAAACTGACAAGAACAGTAGATCCTCTTCAGTCCAATACACTGTACATGCTGGGAACAGACGCCAGTGCTATTTGCCCTGTGTATGACAATGGGAGCGCAATAGTGACTCTTCTTACCAGAAAACAACTCTTGCTCGTTGGACCAGAAACTGCATGTGATTCAAATCCATTTAGGACAGGGAAACAAACGCTAGCTCGCCTTACAAGAAACACACTATGCTTTTGAGAAAAGGGCACTCTTCTACTCTACAATGTTTCCTATTGAGTCCGAACAGCGAGCTTGCTCAGAACAAAAGAACTGTGCTTCCTACACACACGGGCCATATCTAGTTCAACTCTGCTTAGGAAACTGACAAGAACAGTAGCTCCTCTTCAGTCCAATACACTGTACTTGACGGGAACAGACGCGAGTTCTATTTGCACTGTGTGTGGCAATGGGAGCACAATAGTGACTTTCCTTACCAGAAAACAACTCTTGCTTGTAGGACCAAAAACTGCATGTGATTCAACTCCATTTCGGACTGGGAAACAAATGCTAGCTCGCCTTACAAGAAACACACTCTGTTTTTGAGAAAAGAGCACGCTTCTACTCTACTGTGTTTCCTATAGGGCCAAAACAGTGAGCTTGCTCAGAAAAAAAGAACTGTGCTTCCTACACACACGGGTTATATCTAGTTCAACTCTGCTTAGGAAACTGACAAGAACAATAGATCCTCTTCAGTCCAATACACTGTACATGCTGGGAACAGACGACAGTGCTATTTGCTGTTTGTATGACAATGGGAGCACAATAGTGACTCTTCTTACCAGAAAACAACTATTGCTCCTTTGACAAGAAACTGCATGTGATTCAACTCCATTTAGGACTGGGAAACAAACGCTAGCTCGCCTTACAAGAAACAAACTCTGCTTTTTAGGAAAGAGCACTCTTCTACTCTAATGTGTTTCCTATGGGGTCCGAACAGTGAGCTTGCTCAGTACAAAAGAACTGTGCTTCCTACACACATGGGCCATATCTAGTTCAACTCTGCTTAGGAAACTTACAAGAACAGTAGCTCCTGTTCAGTCAAATGCACATTACTTCCTGGGAACAGACGCCAGTGCTATTTGCACTGTGTATGGCAATGGGAGCGCAATAGTGACTCTTCTTACCAGAAAACAACTCTTGCTCATAGGAGGAAATACTGCATGGGATTCAACTCCATTTAGGACTGGGAAACAAACGCTAGCTCGCCTTACAAGAAACACACTCTGCTTTTTAGAAAAGAGCACTCTTCTACTCTACTGTGTTTCCTATAGAGCCAAAACAGTGAGCTTGCTCAGAACAAAAGAACTGTGCTTCCTACACACACGGCCATATATAGTTCAATTCTTCTTAGGAAACTGACAAGAATAGTAGATCCTCTTCAGTCCAATACACTGTAATTGCTGAGAACAGACATGAGTGCTATTTGCACTGCGTATGGCAATGGGAATGCAATAGTGACTCTTCTTACCAGAAAACAACTCTTGCTCGTAGGACCAGAAACTGCATGGGATTCAACTCCATTTCTGAATGGGAAACAAACACTAGCTTGCCTTACAAGAAAAAAACTCTGCTTTTGAGAAAAGAACACTCTTCTATTCTACTGTGTTTCCTATGGGATCCGAATAGTGAGATTGCTGAGAACAAAAGAACTCTGCTTCCTAAACACACAGGCCATATCTAGTTCAACTCTGCTTGTGAAACTGACAAGAACAGTAGATCCTCTTCAGTCCAATACACTGTACTTGCTGGGAACATACGCGAGTGCTATTTGCCCTGTGTATGACAATGGGAGCGCAATAGTGACTCTTCTTACCAGAAAACAACTCTTGCTCATAGAACCAGAAACTGCAAGTGATTCAACTCCATTTAGGACTGGGAAACAAATGCTAGCTCGCCTTACAGGAAACACACTCTGCTTTTGAGAAAAGGTCACTCTTCTACTCTACTGTGTTTCCTATGGGGTCCGAACAGTGAGCTTGCTCAGAAGAAAAGAACTGTGCTTCCTACACACAGGCCATATCTAGTTCAACTCTGCTTAGGCAACTGACAAGAACATTAGCTCCTCTTCAGTCCAATACACTGTACATCCTGGGAACAGAGGCCAGTGCTATTTGCCCTGAGTATGACAATCAGAGCGCAATAGTGACTCTTATTACCAGAAAAAATCTTGCTGGTAGGACCAGAAACTACATGTGATTCAACTCCATTTAGGACTGGGAAACACACGCTAGCTCGCCTTACAAGAAACACACTCTGCTTTTGAGAAAAGAGCACTCCTCTACTCTACTGTGTTTCCTATATGGCCCGAACAGTGAGCTTGCTCAGAACAAAAGAGCTGTGCTTCCTACACACACGGGCCATATCTAGTTCAATTCTGCTTAGGAAACTGACAAGAACAGTAGATCCTCTTCAGTCCAATACACTGTACATGCTGGGAACCGACGCCAGTGCTATTTGCCCTGTGTATGACAATGGGAGCACAATAGTGACTCTTGATACCAGAAAACAACTCTTGCTCGTAGGACCAGAAACTGCACGGGATTCAACTCCATTTAGGACTGGGAAACAAACGCTAGCTCGCCTTACAAGAAACACACTCTGCTTTTGAGAAAAGAGCACTATTCTACTCTAATGTGTTTCCTATATGGCCAGAACAGTGAGCTTGCTCAGAACAAAAGAACTGTGCTTCCTACACACACGGCCATAGCTAGTTCAACTCTGCTTAGGAAACTGACAATAACAGTAGATACTCTTCAATCCAATACATTGTACATGCTGGGAACAGACGCCAGTGCTATTTGCCCTGTGTATGACAGTGGGAGCACAATAGTGACTCTTCTTACCAGAAAAGAACTCTTAATTGTAGGACCAGAATATTCATGTGATTCAACTCCCATTTAGGACTGGGAAACAAACGCTAGCTCGCCTTACAGGAAACACACTCTGTTTTGAGAAAAGAGCACTCTTCTACTCTACTGTGTTTCCTCTGGGGTCCGAACAGTGAGCTTGCTCAGAACAAAAGAACTGTGCTTCCTACATACACGGGCCATATCTAGTTTAACTCTGCTTAGGAAACTGACAAGAACAGTAGCTCCTATTCAGTCCAATACACTGTACTTGATGGCAACAGACGCGAGTCATATTTGCACTGTGTGTGGCAATGGGAGCACAATAGTGTCTCTTCTTACCAGAAAACAACTCTTGCTCGTTGGACCAGAAACTGCATGTGATTCAAATCCATTTAGGACAGGGAAACAAACGCTAGCTCGCCTTACAAGAAACACACTATGCTTTTGAGAAAAGGGCACTCTTCTACTCTACGGTGTTTCCTATTGAGTCCGAACAGTGAGCTTGCTCAGAACAAAAGAACTGTGCTTCCTACACACACGGGCCATATCTAGTTCAACTCTGCTTAGGAAACTGACAAGAACAGTAGCTCCTCTTAAGTCCAATACACTGTACATGCTGGGAACAGATGCCAGTTCTATATGCCCTGTGTATGACAATGGGAGCGCACTAGTGACTCTTCTTACCAGAAAACAACTCTTGCTCGTAGGACCAGAAACTGCATGTGATTCAACTCCATTTAGGACTGAGAAACAAACGCTATCTCGCCTTACAAGAAACACACTCTGCTTTTGAGAAAACGGCACTCTTCCACTCTACTGTATTTCCTATGGGGTCCGAATAGTGAGCTTGCTCATAAGAAAAGAACTGTGCTTCCTACACACACGGCCATAGCTAGTTCAATTCTGCTTAGGAAACTGACAAGAACAGTAGATCCTCTTCCGTCCAATACACTGTACATGCTGGGAACCGACGCCAGTGCTATTTGCCCTGTGTATGACAATGGGAGCACAATAGTGACTCTTGCTACCAGAAAACAACTCTTGCTCGTAGGACCAGAATATGAATGTGATTCAACTCCCATTTAGGACTGGGAAACAAACGCTAGCTCGCCTTACAGGAAACACACTCTGTTTTAAGAAAAGAGCACTCTTCTACTCTATTGTGTTTCCTCTGGGGTCCGAACAGTGAGCTTGCTCAGAACAAAAGAACTGTGCTTCCTACATACACGGGCCATATATAGTTTAACTCTGCTTAGGAAACTGAACAAGAACAGTAGCTCCTCTTCAGTCCAATACACTGTACATGCTGGGAACAGACGCCAGTGCTATTTTACCTGTGTATGACAGTGGAAGCGCAATAGTGACTCTTCTTACCAGAAAACAACTCTTGCTCGTAGGACCAGAAAATGCATGTGATTCTACTCCCATTTAGGACTGGGAAACAAATGCTAGCTTGCCTTACAAGAAACACACTCTGCTTTTGAGAAAAGAGCACTCTTCTACTCTACTGTGTTTCCTTTGGGGTCCGATCAGTGAGCTTGCTCAGAACAAAAGAACTGTGCTTCCTACACATACGGCCATATAATTTAACTCTGCTGAGAAAACTGACAAGAACAGTAGCTCATCTTCAGTACAATACACTGTACTTGCTGGGAACAGACGGGAGTGCTATTTGCACTGTGTGGCAATGGGAGCACAATCGTGATTTTCCTTACCAGTAAACAACTCTTACTCGTGGGACAAACTACTGCATGTGATTCAACTCCAGTTAGACTGGAAAACAAACGCTAGCTCGCCTTACAGGAAACACACTCTGTTTTGAGAAAAGAGCACTCTTCTACTCTACTGTGTTTCCTCTGGGGTCTGAACAGTGAGCTTGCTCAGAACAAATGAACTGTGCTTCCTACACACAGGGCCATATCTAGTTCAATTATGCTTAGGAAACTGACAAGAACAGTAGATCCCCTTCAGTCCAATACACTGTACATGCTGGGAACAGACACTAGTGCTATTTGCACTGTGTATGACAATGGGAGCACAATAGTGACTCTTCTTACCAGAAAACAACTCTTGCTCGTATGACAAGAAACTGCATGTGATTCAACTCCATTTAGGACTGGGAAACAAACGCAAGCTCTCCTTACAAGAAACACACTCTGCTTTTGAGAAAAGAGCACTCTTCTACTCTAATGTGTTTCCTATGGGGTCCGAAAAGCGAGCTTGCTCAGAACAAAAGAACTGTGCTTCCTGCACACACTGGCCATATCTAGTTCAACTCTGCTTAGGAAACTGACAAGAACAGTAGCTCCTCTTCTGTCCAATACACATTACTTGCTGGGAACAGACGCGAGTGCTATTTGCAGTGTGTATGGCAATGGGAGCGCAATAGTGACTCTTCTTACCAGAAAACAACTCTTGCTCATAGGACGAAAAACTGCATGTGATTCAACTCCATTTAGGACTGGGAAACAAACGCTAGCTCGCCTTACAAGAAACACACTCTGCTTTTGAGAAAAGAGCACTCTTCTACTCTACTGTGTTTCCTATAGAGCCAAAACAGTGAGCTTGCTCAGAACAAAAGAACTGTGCTTCCTACACACACGGCCATATCTAGTTCAATTCTTCTTAGGAAACTGACAAGAATAGTAGATCCTCTTCAGTCCAATACACTGTACATGCTGGGAACAGATGCCAGTGCTATATGCCCTGTGTATGACAATGGGAGCGCACTAGTGACTCTTCTTACCAGAAAACAACTCTTGCTCGTAGGACCAGAAACTGCATGTGATTCAACTCCATTTAGGACTGAGAAACAAACGCTATCTCGCCTTACAAGAAACACACTCTGCTTTTGAGAAAAGGGCACTCTTCCACTCTACTGTATTTCCTATGGGGTCCGAACAGTGAGCTTGCTCAGAAGAAAAGAACTGTGCTTCCTACACGCACGGCCATAGCTAGTTCAATTCTGCTTAGGAAACTGACAAGAACAGTAGATCCTCTTCCGTCCAATACACTGTACATGCTGGAAACCGACGCCAGTGCTATTTGCCCTGTGTATGACAATGGGAGCACAATAGTGTCTCTTGATACCAGTAAACAACTCTTGCTCGTAGGACCAGAAACTGCACGGGATTCAACACCATTTAGGACTGGGAAACAAACGCTAGCTCGCCTTACAAGAAACACACTCTGCTTTTGAGAAAAGAGCACTATTCTACTCTAATGTGTTTCCTATATGGCCAGAACAGTGAGCTTGCTCAGAACAAAAGAACTGTGCTTCCTACACACACAGCCATAGCTAGTTCAACTCTGCTTAGGAAACTGACAATAACAGTAGATACTCTTCAATCCAATACATTGTACATGCTGGGAACAGACGCCAGTGCTATTTGCCCTGTGTATGACAGTGGGAGCGCAATAGTGACTCTTCTTACCAGAAAAGAACTCTTAATTGTAGGACCAGAATATTCATGTGATTCAACTCCCATTTAGGACTGGGAAACAAACGCTAGCTCGCCTTACAGGAAACACACTCTGTTTTGAGAAAAGAGCACTCTTCTACTCTACTGTGTTTCCTCTGGGGTCCGAACAGTGAGCTTGCTCAGAACAAAAGAACTGTGCTTCCTACATACACGGGCCATATCTAGTTTAACTCTGCTTAGGAAACTGACAAGAACAGTAGCTCCTCTTCAGTCCAATACACTGTACTTGATGGCAACAGACGCGAGTCCTATTTGCACTGTGTGTGGCAATGGGAGCACAATAGTGTCTCTTCTTACCAGAAAACAACTCTTGCTCGTAGGACCAGATTATGCATGTGATTCAACTCCCATTTAGGACCGGGAAACAAACGCTAGCTCGCCTTACAGGAAACACACTCTGTTTTAAGAAAAGAGCACTCTTCTACTCTACTGTGTTTCCTCTGGGGTCCGAACAGTGAGCTTGCTCAGAACAAAAGAACTGTGCTTCCTACATACACGGGCCATATATAGTTTAACTCTGCTTAGGAAACTGACAAGAACAGTAGCTCCTCTTCTGTCCAATACACTGTACTTGCTGGGAACAGGTGCGAGTGCTATTTGCACTGTGTATGGCAATGGGAGCACAATAGTGACTTTCCTTACCAGAAAACAACTCTTACTCGTGGGACAAACTACTGCATGTGATTCAACTCCATTTAGGACTGGAAAACAAACGCTAGCTCGCCATACAAGAAACACACTCTACTTTTGAGAAAAGAACACTCATCTACTCTGCTCTCTTTCCTATAGGGCCAAAACAGTGAGCTTGCTCAGAAAAAAAAAACTGTGCTTCCTACACACAGGGCCATATCTAGTTCAATTCTGCTTAGGAAACTGACAAGAAAAATAGATCCCCTTCAGTCCAATACACTGTACATGCTGGGAACAGACGCCAGTGCTATTTGCACTGTGCATGACAATGGGAGCACAATAGTGACTCTTCTTACCAGAAAACAGCTCTTGCTCATAGGACCAGAAACTGCATGGGATTCAACTCCATTTAGGACTGGGAAACAAACGCTAGCTCGCCTTAGAAGAAACACACTCTGCTTTTGAGAAAAGAGCACTCTTCTACTCTAATGTGTTTCCTATGGGGTCCGAAAAGTGAGCTTGCTCAGAACAAAAGAACTGTGCTTCCTGCACACACGGGCCATATCTAGTTCAACTCTGCTTAGGAATCTGACAAGAACAGTAGCTCCTCTTCAGTCCAATACACATTACTTGCTGGGAACAGACGCGAGTGCTATTTGCAGTGTGTATGGCAATGGGAGCGCAATAGTGACTCTTCTTACCAGAAAACAACTCTTGCTCATAGGACGAAAAACTGCATGGGATTCAACTACATTTAGGACTGGGAAACAAACGCTAGCTCGCCTTACAAGAAACACACTCTGCTTTTGAGAAAAGAGCACTCTTCTACTCTACTGTGTTTTCAATGGGTCCGAACAGTGAGCTTGTTCAGAACAAAAGAACTGTGCTTCCTACACACACGGTCCATATCTAGTTCAACTCTGCTTAGGAAACTTACAAGAACAAACCTCCTCTTCAGTACAATACACTGTACTTGTTGGGATCAGACGCGAGTGCTCTTTGCACTGTGCATGGCAATGGGAGCACAATAGTGACTTTCCTTAACAGAAAACAACTCTTGCTCGTGGGACCAACAACTGCATGTGATTCAACTCCATTTAGGACTGGAAAACAAAGGCTAGCTCGCCTTACAAGCAACACACTCTGCTTTTGAGAAAAGAGCACTCTTCTACTCTACTGTGTTTCCTAGAGAGCCAGAACAGTGAGCTTGCTCAGAACAAAAGAACTGTGCTTCCTACACACACGGCCATATCTAGTTCAACTCTGCTTAGGAAACTTACAAGAACAAACCTCCTCTTCAGTACAATACACTGTACTTGCTGGGATCAGACGCGAGTGCTCTTTGCACTGTGCATGGCAATGGGAGCACAATAGTGACTTTCCTTAACAGAAAACAACTCTTGCTCGTGGGACCAACAACTGCATGTGATTCAACTCCATTTAGGACTGGAAAACAAAGGCTAGCTCGCCTTACAAGCAACATACTCTGCTTTTGAGAAAAGAGCACTCTTCTACTCTACTGTTTTTCCTAGAGAGCCAGAACAGTGAGCTTGCTCAGAACAAAAGAACTGTGCTTCCTACACACACGGCCATATCTATTTCAATTCTGCTTAGGAAACTGACAAGAACAGTAGATCCTCTTCAGTCCAATACAGTGTACATGCTGGGAACAGACGACAGTGCTATTTGCTTTTTGTATGACAATGGGATTACAATAGTGACTCTTCTTACCAGAAAACAACTCTTGCTCGTAGGACCAGAAACTGCATGTGATTCAACTCCATTTAGGACTGAGAAACAAACGCTAGCTCGCCTTACAAAAAACACACTCTGCTTTTGAGAAAAGGGCACTCTTCCACTCTACTGTATTTCCTATGGGGTCCGAACAGTGAGCTTGCTCAGAAGAAAAGAAATGTGCTTCCTACACACACGGCCATAGCTAGTTCAATTCTGCTTAGGAAACTGACAAGAACAGTAGATCCTCTTCCGTCCAATACACTGTACATGCTGGGAACAGACGTCAGTGCTATTTGCCCTGTGTATGACAATGGGAGCACAATAGTGACTCTTGATACCAGAAAACAACTCTTGCTCGTAGGACCAGAAACTGCATGGGATTCAACTCCATTTAGGACTGGGAAACAAACAATAGCTAGCCTTACAAGAAACACACTCTGCTTTTGAGAAAAGAGCACTATTCTACTCTAATGTGTTTCCTATATGGCCAGAACAGTGAGCTTCCTCAGAACAAAAGAACTGTGCTTCCTACACACACGGCCATATCTAGTTCAACTCTGCTTAGGAAACTTACAAGAACAAACCTCCTCTTCAGTACAATACACTGTACTTGCTGGGATCAGACGCGAGTGCTCTTTGCACTGTGCATGGCAATGGGAGCACAATAGTGACTTTCCTTAACAGAAAACAACTCTTGCTCGTGGGACCAACAACTGCATGTGATTCAACTCCATTTAGGACTGGAAAACAAAGGCTAGCTCGCCTTACAAGCAACATACTCTGCTTTTGAGAAAAGAGCACTCTTCTACTCTACTGTGTTTCCTAGAGAGCCAGAACAGTGAGCTTGCTCAGAACAAAAGAACTGTGCTTCCTGCACACACGGCCATATCTATTTCAATTCTGCTTAGGAAACTGACAAGAACAGTAGATCCTCTTCAGTCCAATACAGTGTACATGCTGGGAACAGACGACAGTGCTATTTGCTTTTTGTATGACAATGGGATTACAATAGTGACTCTTCTTACCAGAAAACAACTCTTGCTCGTAGGACCAGAAACTGCATGTGATTCAACTCCATTTAGGACTGAGAAACAAACGCTAGCTCGCCTTACAAAAAACACACTCTGCTTTTGAGAAAAGGGCACTCTTCCACTCTACTGTATTTCCTATGGGGTCCGAACAGTGAGCTTGCTCAGAAGAAAAGAAATGTGCTTCCTACACACACGGCCATAGCTAGTTCAATTCTGCTTAGGAAACTGACAAGAACAGTAGATCCTCTTCCGTCCAATACACTGTACATGCTGGGAACAGACGTCAGTGCTATTTGCCCTGTGTATGACAATGGGAGCACAATAGTGACTCTTGATACCAGAAAACAACTCTTGCTCGTAGGACCAGAAACTGCATGGGATTCAACTCCATTTAGGACTGGGAAACAAACAATAGCTAGCCTTAAAAGAAACACACTCTGCTTTTGAGAAAAGAGCACTATTCTACTCTAATGTGTTTCCTATATGGCCAGAACAGTGAGCTTGCTCAGAACAAAAGAACTGTGCTTCCTACACCACGGCCATATCTAGTTCAATTCTGTTTTGGAAACTGACAAGAACAGTAGATCCCCTTCACTCCAATACACTGTACATGCTGAGAACAGACGCCAGTGCTATTGGCACTGTGTATGACAATGGGAGCACAATAGTGACTCTTCTTACCAGAAAACAGCTCTTGCTCGTAGGACCAGAAACTGCATGTGATTCAACTCCATTTAGGACTGGGAAACAAACGCAAGCTCTCCTTACAAGAAACACACTCTGCTTTTTAGAAAAGAGCACTCTTCTACTCTAATGTGTTTCCTATGGGGTCCGAAAAGTGAGCTTGCTCAGAACAAAAGAACTGTGCTTCCTACACACACGGGCCATATCTATTTACACTGCTTAGGAAACTGACAAGAACAGTAGCTCCTCTTCAGTCCAATACACTGTACTGGCTGGGAACAGACGCGAGTGCTATTTGCACTGTGTGTGGCAATGGGAGTACAATATTGACTTTCCTACCAGAAAACGACTCTTGCTCGTAGGACAAGAAACTGCATGTGATTCAACTCCATTTACAACTGGGAAACAAAGGCTAGCTCACCTTACAAGAAACACACTCTGCTTTTGAGAAAAGAGCACTCTTCTACTCTACTGTGTTTCCTATAGAGCCAAAACAGTGAGCTTGCTCAGAACAAAAGAACTGTGCTTCCTACACACACGGCCATATCTAGTTCAATTCTTCTTAGGAAACTGACAAGAATAGTAGATCCTCTTCAGTCCAATACACTGTACATGCTGGGAACAGATGCCAGTGCTATATGCCCTGTGTATGACAATGGGAGCGCACTAGTGACTCTTCTTACCAGAAAACAACTCTTGCTCGTAGGACCAGAAACTGCATGTGATTCAACTCCATTTAGGACTGAGAAACAAACGCTATCTCGCCTTACAAGAAACACACTCTGCTTTTGAGAAAAGGGCACTCTTCCACTCTACTGTATTTCCTATGGGGTCCGAACAGTGAGCTTGCTCAGAAGAAAAGAACTGTGCTTCCTACACGCACGGCCATAGCTAGTTCAATTCTGCTTAGGAAACTGACAAGAACAGTAGATCCTCTTCCGTCCAATACACTGTACATGCTGGAAACCGACGCCAGTGCTATTTGCCCTGTGTATGACAATGGGAGCACAATAGTGTCTCTTGATACCAGTAAACAACTCTTGCTCGTAGGACCAGAAACTGCACGGGATTCAACACCATTTAGGACTGGGAAACAAACGCTAGCTCGCCTTACAAGAAACACACTCTGCTTTTGAGAAAAGAGCACTATTCTACTCTAATGTGTTTCCTATATGGCCAGAACAGTGAGCTTGCTCAGAACAAAAGAACTGTGCTTCCTACACACACAGCCATAGCTAGTTCAACTCTGCTTAGGAAACTGACAATAACAGTAGATACTCTTCAATCCAATACATTGTACATGCTGGGAACAGACGCCAGTGCTATTTGCCCTGTGTATGACAGTGGGAGCGCAATAGTGACTCTTCTTACCAGAAAAGAACTCTTAATTGTAGGACCAGAATATTCATGTGATTCAACTCCCATTTAGGACTGGGAAACAAACGCTAGCTCGCCTTACAGGAAACACACTCTGTTTTGAGAAAAGAGCACTCTTCTACTCTACTGTGTTTCCTCTGGGGTCCGAACAGTGAGCTTGCTCAGAACAAAAGAACTGTGCTTCCTACATACACGGGCCATATCTAGTTTAACTCTGCTTAGGAAACTGACAAGAACAGTAGCTCCTCTTCAGTCCAATACACTGTACTTGATGGCAACAGACGCGAGTCCTATTTGCACTGTGTGTGGCAATGGGAGCACAATAGTGTCTCTTCTTACCAGAAAACAACTCTTGCTCGTAGGACCAGATTATGCATGTGATTCAACTCCCATTTAGGACCGGGAAACAAACGCTAGCTCGCCTTACAGGAAACACACTCTGTTTTAAGAAAAGAGCACTCTTCTACTCTACTGTGTTTCCTCTGGGGTCCGAACAGTGAGCTTGCTCAGAACAAAAGAACTGTGCTTCCTACATACACGGGCCATATATAGTTTAACTCTGCTTAGGAAACTGACAAGAACAGTAGCTCCTCTTCTGTCCAATACACTGTACTTGCTGGGAACAGGTGCGAGTGCTATTTGCACTGTGTATGGCAATGGGAGCACAATAGTGACTTTCCTTACCAGAAAACAACTCTTACTCGTGGGACAAACTACTGCATGTGATTCAACTCCATTTAGGACTGGAAAACAAACGCTAGCTCGCCATACAAGAAACACACTCTACTTTTGAGAAAAGAACACTCATCTACTCTGCTCTCTTTCCTATAGGGCCAAAACAGTGAGCTTGCTCAGAAAAAAAAAACTGTGCTTCCTACACACAGGGCCATATCTAGTTCAATTCTGCTTAGGAAACTGACAAGAAAAATAGATCCCCTTCAGTCCAATACACTGTACATGCTGGGAACAGACGCCAGTGCTATTTGCACTGTGCATGACAATGGGAGCACAATAGTGACTCTTCTTACCAGAAAACAGCTCTTGCTCATAGGACCAGAAACTGCATGGGATTCAACTCCATTTAGGACTGGGAAACAAACGCTAGCTCGCCTTAGAAGAAACACACTCTGCTTTTGAGAAAAGAGCACTCTTCTACTCTAATGTGTTTCCTATGGGGTCCGAAAAGTGAGCTTGCTCAGAACAAAAGAACTGTGCTTCCTGCACACACGGGCCATATCTAGTTCAACTCTGCTTAGGAATCTGACAAGAACAGTAGCTCCTCTTCAGTCCAATACACATTACTTGCTGGGAACAGACGCGAGTGCTATTTGCAGTGTGTATGGCAATGGGAGCGCAATAGTGACTCTTCTTACCAGAAAACAACTCTTGCTCATAGGACGAAAAACTGCATGGGATTCAACTACATTTAGGACTGGGAAACAAACGCTAGCTCGCCTTACAAGAAACACACTCTGCTTTTGAGAAAAGAGCACTCTTCTACTCTACTGTGTTTTCAATGGGTCCGAACAGTGAGCTTGTTCAGAACAAAAGAACTGTGCTTCCTACACACACGGTCCATATCTAGTTCAACTCTGCTTAGGAAACTTACAAGAACAAACCTCCTCTTCAGTACAATACACTGTACTTGTTGGGATCAGACGCGAGTGCTCTTTGCACTGTGCATGGCAATGGGAGCACAATAGTGACTTTCCTTAACAGAAAACAACTCTTGCTCGTGGGACCAACAACTGCATGTGATTCAACTCCATTTAGGACTGGAAAACAAAGGCTAGCTCGCCTTACAAGCAACACACTCTGCTTTTGAGAAAAGAGCACTCTTCTACTCTACTGTGTTTCCTAGAGAGCCAGAACAGTGAGCTTGCTCAGAACAAAAGAACTGTGCTTCCTACACACACGGCCATATCTAGTTCAACTCTGCTTAGGAAACTTACAAGAACAAACCTCCTCTTCAGTACAATACACTGTACTTGCTGGGATCAGACGCGAGTGCTCTTTGCACTGTGCATGGCAATGGGAGCACAATAGTGACTTTCCTTAACAGAAAACAACTCTTGCTCGTGGGACCAACAACTGCATGTGATTCAACTCCATTTAGGACTGGAAAACAAAGGCTAGCTCGCCTTACAAGCAACATACTCTGCTTTTGAGAAAAGAGCACTCTTCTACTCTACTGTTTTTCCTAGAGAGCCAGAACAGTGAGCTTGCTCAGAACAAAAGAACTGTGCTTCCTACACACACGGCCATATCTATTTCAATTCTGCTTAGGAAACTGACAAGAACAGTAGATCCTCTTCAGTCCAATACAGTGTACATGCTGGGAACAGACGACAGTGCTATTTGCTTTTTGTATGACAATGGGATTACAATAGTGACTCTTCTTACCAGAAAACAACTCTTGCTCGTAGGACCAGAAACTGCATGTGATTCAACTCCATTTAGGACTGAGAAACAAACGCTAGCTCGCCTTACAAAAAACACACTCTGCTTTTGAGAAAAGGGCACTCTTCCACTCTACTGTATTTCCTATGGGGTCCGAACAGTGAGCTTGCTCAGAAGAAAAGAAATGTGCTTCCTACACACACGGCCATAGCTAGTTCAATTCTGCTTAGGAAACTGACAAGAACAGTAGATCCTCTTCCGTCCAATACACTGTACATGCTGGGAACAGACGTCAGTGCTATTTGCCCTGTGTATGACAATGGGAGCACAATAGTGACTCTTGATACCAGAAAACAACTCTTGCTCGTAGGACCAGAAACTGCATGGGATTCAACTCCATTTAGGACTGGGAAACAAACAATAGCTAGCCTTACAAGAAACACACTCTGCTTTTGAGAAAAGAGCACTATTCTACTCTAATGTGTTTCCTATATGGCCAGAACAGTGAGCTTGCTCAGAACAAAAGAACTGTGCTTCCTACACACACGGCCATATCTAGTTCAACTCTGCTTAGGAAACTTACAAGAACAAACCTCCTCTTCAGTACAATACACTGTACTTGCTGGGATCAGACGCGAGTGCTCTTTGCACTGTGCATGGCAATGGGAGCACAATAGTGACTTTCCTTAACAGAAAACAACTCTTGCTCGTGGGACCAACAACTGCATGTGATTCAACTCCATTTAGGACTGGAAAACAAAGGCTAGCTCGCCTTACAAGCAACATACTCTGCTTTTGAGAAAAGAGCACTCTTCTACTCTACTGTTTTTCCTAGAGAGCCAGAACAGTGAGCTTGCTCAGAACAAAAGAACTGTGCTTCCTGCACACACGGCCATATCTATTTCAATTCTGCTTAGGAAACTGACAAGAACAGTAGATCCTCTTCAGTCCAATACAGTGTACATGCTGGGAACAGACGACAGTGCTATTTGCTTTTTGTATGACAATGGGATTACAATAGTGACTCTTCTTACCAGAAAACAACTCTTGCTCGTAGGACCAGAAACTGCATGTGATTCAACTCCATTTAGGACTGAGAAACAAACGCTAGCTCGCCTTACAAAAAACACACTCTGCTTTTGAGAAAAGGGCACTCTTCCACTCTACTGTATTTCCTATGGGGTCCGAACAGTGAGCTTGCTCAGAAGAAAAGAAATGTGCTTCCTACACACACGGCCATAGCTAGTTCAATTCTGCTTAGGAAACTGACAAGAACAGTAGATCCTCTTCCGTCCAATACACTGTACATGCTGGGAACAGACGTCAGTGCTATTTGCCCTGTGTATGACAATGGGAGCACAATAGTGACTCTTGATACCAGAAAACAACTCTTGCTCGTAGGACCAGAAACTGCATGGGATTCAACTCCATTTAGGACTGGGAAACAAACAATAGCTAGCCTTAAAAGAAACACACTCTGCTTTTGAGAAAAGAGCACTATTCTACTCTAATGTGTTTCCTATATGGCCAGAACAGTGAGCTTGCTCAGAACAAAAGAACTGTGCTTCCTACACCACGGCCATATCTAGTTCAATTCTGTTTTGGAAACTGACAAGAACAGTAGATCCCCTTCACTCCAATACACTGTACATGCTGAGAACAGACGCCAGTGCTATTGGCACTGTGTATGACAATGGGAGCACAATAGTGACTCTTCTTACCAGAAAACAGCTCTTGCTCGTAGGACCAGAAACTGCATGTGATTCAACTCCATTTAGGACTGGGAAACAAACGCAAGCTCTCCTTACAAGAAACACACTCTGCTTTTTAGAAAAGAGCACTCTTCTACTCTAATGTGTTTCCTATGGGGTCCGAAAAGTGAGCTTGCTCAGAACAAAAGAACTGTGCTTCCTACACACACGGGCCATATCTATTTACACTGCTTAGGAAACTGACAAGAACAGTAGCTCCTCTTCAGTCCAATACACTGTACTGGCTGGGAACAGACGCGAGTGCTATTTGCACTGTGTGTGGCAATGGGAGTACAATATTGACTTTCCTACCAGAAAACGACTCTTGCTCGTAGGACAAGAAACTGCATGTGATTCAACTCCATTTACAACTGGGAAACAAAGGCTAGCTCACCTTACAAGAAACACACTCTGCTTTTGAGAAACGATCACTCTTCTACTCTACTGTGTTTCCTATAGGGCTAGAACAGTGAGCATGCTCAGAACAAAAGAACTGTGCTTCCTACACACACGGCCATATCTAGTTCAATTCTGCTTAGGAAACTGACAAGAACAGTAGATCCTCTTCAGTCCAATACACTGTACATGCTGGGAACAGACGCCAGTGCTATTTGCCCTGTGTATGACAATGGGAGCGCAATAGTGACTCTTCTTACCAGAAAACAACTCTTGCTCATTGGACCAGAAACTGCATGTGATTCAAATCCATTTAGGACAGGGAAACAAACGCTAGCTCGCCTTACAAGAAACACACTATGCTTTTGAGAAAAGGGCACTCTTCTACTCTACGATGTTTCCTATTGAGTCCGAACAGCGAGCTTGCTCAGAACAAAAGAACTGTGCTTCCTACACACACGGGCCATATGTAGTTCAACTCTGCTTAGGAAACTGACAAGAACAGTAGCTCCTCTTCAGTCCAATACACTGTACTTGACGGGAACAGACGCGAGTTCTATTTGCACTGTGTGTGGCAATGGGAGCACAATAGTGATTTTCCTTACCAGAAAACTACTCTTGCTTGTAGGACCAAAAACTGCATGTGATTCAACTCCATTTCGGACTGGGAAACAAATGCTAGCTCGCCTTACAAGAAACACACTCTGTTTTTGAGAAAAGAGCACGCTTCTACTCTACTGTGTTTCCTATAGGGCCAAAACAGTGAGCTTGCTCAGAAAAAAAGAACTGTGCTTCCTACACACACGGGCTATATCTAGTTCAACTCTGCTTAGGAAACTGACAAGAACAATAGATCCTCTTCAGTCCAATACACTGTACATGCTGGGAACAGACGACAGTGCTATTTGCTGTTTGTATGACAATGGGAGCACAATAGTGACTCTTCTTACCAGAAAACAACTATTGCTCGTAGGACCAGAAACTGCATGTGATTCAACTCCATTTAGGACTGGGAAACAAACGCTAGCTCGCCTTACAAGAAACAAACTCTGCTTTTTAGGAAAGAGCACTCTTCTACTCTAATGTGTTTCCTATGGGGTCCGAACAGTGAGCTTGCTCAGTACAAAAGAACTGTGCTTCCTACACACACGGGCCATATCTAGTTCAACTCTGCTTAGGAAACTTACAAGAACAGTAGCTCCTGTTCAGTCAAATGCACATTACTTCCTGGGAACAGACGCCAGTGCTATTTGCACTGTGTATGGCAATGGGAGCGCAATAGTGACTCTTCTTACCAGAAAACAACTCTTGCTCATAGGAGGAAATACTGCATGGGATTCAACTCCATTTAGGACTGGGAAACAAACGCTAGCTCGCCTTACAAGAAACACACTCTGCTTTTGAGAAAAGAGCACTCTTCCACTCTACTGTATTTTCTATGGGGTCCGAACAGTGAGCTTGCTCAGAAGAAAAGAAATGTGCTTCTTACACACACGGCCGTATCTAGTTCAACTCTGCTTAGGAAACTGACAAGAACAGTAGCTCCTCTTCAGTCCAATACACTGTACATGCTGGGAACAGACGCCAGTGCTATTTGCTGTTTGTATGACAATGGGAGCACAATAGTGACTCTTCTTACCAGAAAACAACTATTGCTCGTAGGACCAGAAACTGCATGTGATTCAACTCCATTTAGGACTGGGAAACAAACGCTAGCTCGCCTTACAAGAAACAAACTCTGCTTTTTAGGAAAGAGCACTCTTCTACTCTAATGTGTTTCCTATGGGGTCCGAACAGTGAGCTTGCTCAGTACAAAAGAACTGTGCTTCCTACACACACGGGCCATATCTAGTTCAACTCTGCTTAGGAAACTTACAAGAACAGTAGCTCCTGTTCAGTCAAATGCACATTACTTCCTGGGAACAGACTCCAGTGCTATTTGCACTGTGTATGGCAATGGGAGCGCAATAGTGACTCTTCTTACCAGAAAACAACTCTTGCTCATAGGAGGAAATACTGCATGGGATTCAACTCCATTTAGGACTGGGAAACAAACGCTAGCTCGCCTTACAAGAAACACACTCTGCTTTTTAGAAAAGAGCACTCTTCTACTCTACTGTGTTTCCTATAGAGCCAAAACAGTGAGCTTGCTCAGAACAAAAGAACTGTGCTTCCTACACACACGGCCATATATAGTTCAATTCTTCTTAGGAAACTCACAAGAATAGTAGATCCTCTTCAGTCCAATACACTGTAATTGCTGAGAACAGACATGAGTGCTATTTGCACTGCGTATGGCAATGGGAATGCAATAGTGACTCTTCTTACCAGAAAACAACTCTTGCTCGTAGGACCAGAAACTGCATGGGATTCAACTCCATTTCTGAATGGGAAACAAACACTAGCTTGCCTTACAAGAAAAAAACTCTGCTTTTGAGAAAAGAACACTCTTCTATTCTACTGTGTTTCCTATGGGATCCGAATAGTGAGATTGCTGAGAACAAAAGAACTCTGCTTCCTAAACACACAGGCCATATCTAGTTCAACTCTGCTTGGGAAACTGACAAGAACAGTAGATCCTCTTCAGTCCAATACACTGTACTTGCTGGGAACAGACGCGAGTGCTATTTGCCCTGTGTATGACAATGGGAGCGCAATAGTGACTCTTCTTACCAGAAAACAACTCTTGCTCATAGAACCAGAAACTGCATGTGATTCAACTCCATTTAGGACTGGGAAACAAACGCTAGCTCGCCTTACAGGAAACACACTCTGCTTTTGAGAAAAGGTCACTCTTCTACTCTACTGTGTTTCCTATGGGGTCCGAACAGTGAGCTTGCTCAGAAGAAAAGAACTGTGCTTCCTACACACAGGCCATATCTAGTTCAACTCTGCTTAGGCAACTGACAAGAACATTAGCTCCTCTTCAGCCCAATACACTGTACATCCTGGGAACAGAGGCCAGTGCTATTTGCCCTGAGTATGACAATCAGAGCGCAATAGTGACTCTTATTACCAGAAAAAATCTTGCTGGTAGGACCAGAAACTACATGTGATTCAACTCCATTTAGGACTGGGAAACACACGCTAGCTCGCCTTACAAGAAACACACTCTGCTTTTGAGAAAAGAGCACTCTTCTACTCTACTGTGTTTCCTATATGGCCCGAACAGTGAGCTTGCTCAGAACAAAAGAGCTGTGCTTCCTACACACACGGGCCATATCTAGTTCAATTCTGCTTAGGAAACTGACAAGAACAGTAGATCCTCTTCAGTCCAATACACTGTACATGCTGGGAACCGACGCCAGTGCTATTTGCCCTGTGTATGACAATGGGAGCACAATAGTGACTCTTGATACCAGAAAACAACTCTTGCTCGTAGGACCAGAAACTGCACGGGATTCAACTCCATTTAGGACTGGGAAACAAACGCTAGCTCGCCTTACAAGAAACACACTCTGCTTTTGAGAAAAGAGCACTATTCTACTATAATGTGTTTCCTATATGGCCAGAACAGTGAGCTTGCTCAGAACAAAAGAACTGTGCTTCCTACACACACGGCCATAGGTAGTTCAACTCTGCTTAGGAAACTGACAATAACAGTAGATACTCTTCAATCCAATACATTGTACATGCTGGGAACAGACGCCAGTGCTATTTGCCCTGTGTATGACAGTGGGAGCACAATAGTGACTCTTCTTACCAGAAAAGAACTCTTAATTGTAGGACCAGAATATTCATGTGATTCAACTCCCATTTAGGACTGGGAAACAAACGCTAGCTCGCCTTACAGGAAACACACTCTGTTTTGAGAAAAGAGCACTCTTCTACTCTACTGTGTTTCCTCTGGGGTCCGAACAGTGAGCTTGCTCAGAACAAAAGAACTGTGCTTCCTACATACACGGGCCATATCTAGTTTAACTCTGCTTAGGAAACTGACAAGAACAGTAGCTCCTCTTCAGTCCAATACACTGTACTTGATGGCAACAGACGCGAGTCATATTTGCACTGTGTGTGGCAATGGGAGCACAATAGTGTCTCTTCTTACCAGAAAACAACTCTTGCTCGTTGGACCAGAAACTGCATGTGATTCAAATCCATTTAGGACAGGGAAACAAACGCTAGCTCGCCTTACAAGAAACACACTATGCTTTTGAGAAAAGGGCACTCTTCTACTCTACGGTGTTTCCTATTGAGTCCGAACAGTGAGCTTGCTCAGAACAAAAGAACTGTGCTTCCTACACACACGGGCCATATCTAGTTCAACTCTGCTTAGGAAACTGACAAGAACAGTAGCTCCTCTTAAGTCCAATACACTGTACATGCTGGGAACAGATGCCAGTTCTATATGCCCTGTGTATGACAATGGGAGCGCACTAGTGACTCTTCTTACCAGAAAACAACTCTTGCTCGTAGGACCAGAAACTGCATGTGATTCAACTCCATTTAGGACTGAGAAACAAACGCTATCTCGCCTTACAAGAAACACACTCTGCTTTTGAGAAAACGGCACTCTTCCACTCTACTGTATTTCCTATGGGGTCCGAATAGTGAGCTTGCTCATAAGAAAAGAACTGTGCTTCCTACACACACGGCCATAGCTAGTTCAATTCTGCTTAGGAAACTGACAAGAACAGTAGATCCTCTTCCGTCCAATACACTGTACATGCTGGGAACCGACGCCAGTGCTATTTGCCCTGTGTATGACAATGGGAGCACAATAGTGACTCTTGCTACCAGAAAACAACTCTTGCTCGTAGGACCAGAATATGCATGTGATTCAACTCCCATTTAGGACTGGGAAACAAACGCTAGCTCGCCTTACAGGAAACACACTCTGTTTTAAGAAAAGAGCACTCTTCTACTCTATTGTGTTTCCTCTGGGGTCCGAACAGTGAGCTTGCTCAGAACAAAAGAACTGTGCTTCCTACATACACGGGCCATATATAGTTTAACTCTGCTTAGGAAACTGACAAGAACAGTAGCTCCTCTTCAGTCCAATACACTGTACATGCTGGGAACAGACGCCAGTGCTATTTTCCCTGTGTATGACAGTGGAAGAGCAATAGTGACTCTTCTTACCAGAAAACAACTCTTGCTCGTAGGACCAGAAAATGCATGTGATTCTACTCCCATTTAGGACTGGGAAACAAATGCTAGCTTGCCTTACAAGAAACACACTCTGCTTTTGAGAAAAGAGCACTCTTCTACTCTACTGTGTTTCCTTTGGGGTCCGATCAGTGAGCTTGCTCAGAACAAAAGAACTGTGCTTCCTACACATACGGCCATATAATTTAACTCTGCTGAGAAAACTGACAAGAACAGTAGCTCATCTTCAGTACAATACACTGTACTTGCTGGGAACAGACGGGAGTGCTATTTGCACTGTGTGGCAATGGGAGCACAATCGTGATTTTCCTTACCAGTAAACAACTCTTACTCGTGGGACAAACTACTGCATGTGATTCAACTCCATTTAGACTGGAAAACAAACGCTAGCTCGCCTTACAGGAAACACACTCTGTTTTGAGAAAAGAGCACTCTTCTACTCTACTGTGTTTCCTCTGGGGTCTGAACAGTGAGCTTGCTCAGAACAAATGAACTGTGCTTCCTACACACAGGGCCATATCTAGTTCAATTATGCTTAGGAAACTGACAAGAACAGTAGATCCCCTTCAGTCCAATACACTGTACATGCTGGGAACAGACACTAGTGCTATTTGCACTGTGTATGACAATGGGAGCACAATAGTGACTCTTCTTACCAGAAAACAACTCTTGCTCGTATGACAAGAAACTGCATGTGATTCAACTCCATTTAGGACTGGGAAACAAACGCAAGCTCTCCTTACAAGAAACACACTCTGCTTTTGAGAAAAGAGCACTCTTCTACTCTAATGTGTTTCCTATGGGGTCCGAAAAGCGAGCTTGCTCAGAACAAAAGAACTGTGCTTCCTGCACACACTGGCCATATCTAGTTCAACTCTGCTTAGGAAACTGACAAGAACAGTAGCTCCTCTTCAGTCCAATACACATTACTTGCTGGGAACAGACGCGAGTGCTATTTGCAGTGTGTATGGCAATGGGAGCGCAATAGTGACTCTTCTTACCAGAAAACAACTCTTGCTCATAGGACGAAAAACTGCATGTGATTCAACTCCATTTAGGACTGGGAAACAAACGCTAGCTCGCCTTACAAGAAACACACTCTGCTTTTTAGAAAAGAGCACTCTTCTACTCTACTGTGTTTCCTATAGAGCCAAAACAGTGAGCTTGCTCAGAACAAAAGAACTGTGCTTCCTACACACACGGCCATATCTAGTTCAATTCTTCTTAGGAAACTGACAAGAATAGTAGATCCTCTTCAGTCCAATACACTGTACATGCTGGGAACAGATGCCAGTGCTATATGCCCTGTGTATGACAATGGGAGCGCACTAGTGACTCTTCTTACCAGAAAACAACTCTTGCTCGTAGGACCAGAAACTGCATGTGATTCAACTCCATTTAGGACTGAGAAACAAACGCTATCTCGCCTTACAAGAAACACACTCTGCTTTTGAGAAAAGGGCACTCTTCCACTCTACTGTATTTCCTATGGGGTCCGAACAGTGAGCTTGCTCAGAAGAAAAGAACTGTGCTTCCTACACGCACGGCCATAGCTAGTTCAATTCTGCTTAGGAAACTGACAAGAACAGTAGATCCTCTTCCGTCCAATACACTGTACATGCTGGGAACCGACGCCAGTGCTATTTGCCCTGTGTATGACAATGGGAGCACAATAGTGTCTCTTGATACCAGTAAACAACTCTTGCTCGTAGGACCAGAAACTGCACGGGATTCAACTCCATTTAGGACTGGGAAACAAACGCTAGCTCGCCTTACAAGAAACACACTCTGCTTTTGAGAAAAGAGCACTATTCTACTCTAATGTGTTTCCTATATGGCCAGAACAGTGAGCTTGCTCAGAACAAAAGAACTGTGCTTCCTACACACACGGCCATAGCTAGTTCAACTCTGCTTAGGAAACTGACAATAACAGTAGATACTCTTCAATCCAATACATTGTACATGCTGGGAACAGACGCCAGTGCTATTTGCCCTGTGTATGACAGTGGGAGCGCAATAGTGACTCTTCTTACCAGAAAAGAACTCTTAATTGTAGGACCAGAATATTCATGTGATTCAACTCCATTTAGGACTGGGAAACAAACGCTAGCTCGCCTTACAGGCAACACACTCTGTTTTGAGAAAAGAGCACTCTTCTACTGTACGGTGTTTCCTCTGGGGTCCGAACAGTAAGCTTCCTCAGAACAAAAGAACTGTGCTTCCTACATACACGGGCCATATATAGTTTAACTCTGCTTAGGAAACTGACAAGAATAGTAGCTCCTCTTCAGTCCAATACACTGTACTTGCTGGGAACAGATGCAAGTGCTACTTGCACTGTGTATGGCAATGGGAGCACAAAAGTGACTTTCCTTACCAGAAAACAACTCTTACTCGTGGGACAAACTACTGCATGTGATTCAACTCCATTTAGGAATGGAAAACAAACGCTATCTCGCCTTACAAGAAACACACTCTGCTTTTGAGAAAAGAACACTCTTCTACTCTGCTGTGTTTCCTATAGGGCCAAAACAGTGAGCTTGCTCAGAACAAAAAAACTGTGCTTCCTACACACAGGGCCATATCTAGTTCAATTATGCTTAGGAAACTGACAAGAACAGTAGATCCCCTTCAGTCCAATACACTGCGCATGCTGGGAACAGACGCCAGTGCTATTTGCACTGTGTATGACAATGGGAGCACAATAGTGAGTCTTCTTACCAGAAAACAGCTCTTGCTCGTAGGACCAGAAACTGCATGTGATTCAACTCCATTTAGGACTGGGAAACAAACGCAAGCTCTCCTTACAAGAAACACACTCTGCTTTTTAGAAAAGAGCACTCTTCTACTCTAATGTGTTTCCTACGGTGTCCGAAAAGTGATTTGCTCAGAACAAAAGAACTGTGCTTCCTGCACACACGGTCCATATCTAGTTCATCTCTGCTTAGGAATCTGACAAGAACAGTAGCTCCTCTTCAGTCCAATACACATTACTTGCTGGGAACAGACGCGAATGCTATTTGCAGTGTGTATGGCAATGGGAGCGCAATAGTGACTCTTCTTACCAGAAAACAACTCTTGCTCATAGGACGAAAAACTGCATGGGATTCAACTACATTTGGGACTGGGAAACAAATGCTAGCTCGCCTTACAAGAAACACACTCTATTTTGAGAAAAGAGCACTCTTCTACTCTACTGTGTTTTCTATGTGGTCCGAAGAGTGAGCTTGCTCAGAACAAAAGAACTGTGCTTCCTACACACACGGTCCATATCTAGTTCAACTCTACTTAGGAAACTGACAAGAACAATACCTCCTCTTCAGTACAATACACTGTACATGCTGGGATCAGACGCGAGTGCTCTTTGCACTGTGCGTGGCAATGGGAGCACAATAGTGACTCTTCTTACCAGAAAACAACTCTTGCTTGTAGGACCATAAACGACATGTGATTCAACTCCATTTAGGACTGGGAAACAAACGCTAGCTCGCCTTACAAGAAACATACTCTGCTTTTGAGAAAAGAGCACTCTTCTACTCTACTGTTTTTCCTATGGGGTCCGAACAGTGAGCTTGCTCAGAACAAAAGAACTGTGCTTCCTACACACACGGGTCATATCTAGTTCAACTCTGCTTAGAAAACTGACAAGAACAGTAGCTCCTCTTCAGTCCAATACACTGTACTTCCTGGGAACAGACGCCAGTGCTATTAGCACTGTGTATGGCATTTGGAGCACAATAGTTACTCGTCTTACCAGAAAACAAATCTTGCTCATAGGACAAAAAACTGCATGTGACTCAACTACATTTAGGACTGGGAAACAAACGCTAGCTCGCATTCCAAGAAAGACACTCTGCTTTTGAGAAAAGAGCACTCTTCAATTCTACTGTGTTTCCTTTGTGTTCCCAACAGTGAGCTTGCTCAGAACAAAAAAACTGTGCTACCTACACCCACGGGCCATATCTAGTTCAACTCTGCTTAGGAAACTGACAAGAACAGTAGCTCCTCTTCAGTCCAAAACACTATACTTGCTGGGAACAGACGCCAGTGCTATTTGCACTGTGTATGGCAATGGGAGCGCAATAGTGACTTTCATTTCCAGAAAACAACTCTTGCTCGTAGGATCAGAAACTGCATGTGATTCAACTCCATTGAGGACTGGGAAACAAATGCTAGCTCGCATTACAAGAAACACACTCTGCTTTAGAGAAAAGAGCACTCTTCTACTCTACTGTGTTTCCTATGGGGTCCGAACAGTGAGCTTGCTCAGAACAAAAAAACTGTGCTTCCTACACACACGGCCATATCTAGTTCAAATCTGCTTATAAACCTGACAAGAACAGTAGATCCTATTCAGTCCAATACACTGTACTTGCTGGGAACAGACGCGAGTGCTATTTGTAATGTGTATGGCAATGGGAGTGCAATAGTGACTTTCTTTCCCAGAAAACAACTCTTGCTCTTAGGACCAGAAACTGCATGTGATTCAACTCCATTTAGGACTAGGAAACAAACACAAGCTCGCCTTACAAGAAACACACTCTGCATTAGAGAAAAGAGCACTCTTCTACTCTACTGTGTTTCCTATAGGGCCAGAACAGTGAGCTTGCTCAGAACAAGATCTGTGCTTCCTACACACACAGGCCATATCTAGTTCAACTCTGCTTAGGAAACTGACAAGAACAGTAGCTCCTCTTCAGTCCAATACACTGTACTTGCTGGAACAGACGCGAGTGCTATTTGCACTGTGTATGGCAATGGGAGCGCAATAGTGACTTTCCTTACCAGAAAACAACCCTTGCTCGTAGGACCAGAAACTGCATGTGATTCAACTCCATTTAGGACTAGGAAACAAATGCTAGATCGCCTTACAAGAAACACACTCTGCTTTTGAGAAAAGAGCACTGTTCTACTCTACTGTGTTTCCTATGGGGTCCGAACAGTGAGCTTGCTCAGAACAAAAGAACTGTGCTTCCTACACACATGGACCATATCTAGTTCAACTCTGCTTAGGAAACTGACAAGAACAGTAGCGCCTATTCAGTCCAATACACTGTACTTGCTGGGAACAGACGCGAGTGCTATTTGCACTTTGTATGGCATTTGGAGCGCAATAGTGACTCCTCTTACCAGAAAACAACTCTTGCTCGTAGGAACAAAAACTGCATGTGACTCAACTCCATTTAGGACTGGGAAAGAAACGCGAGCTCGCCTTACAAGAAACACACTCTGCTTTAGATAAAAGAGCACTCTTCTACTCTACTGTGTTTCCTATAGGGCCAGAACAGTGAGCTTGCTCACAACAAGAGAACTGTGCTTCCTCCACACACGGGCCATATCTCGTTCAACTCTGCTTAGGAAACTGACAAGAACAGTAGCTCCTCTTCAGTCCAATACACTGTACTTGCTGGGTACAGACGCGAGTGCTATTTGCACTGTGTATGGCAATGGGAACGCAATAGTGACTTTCCTTAACAGAAAACAACTCTTGCTCCTAGGAACCGAAACTGCATGTGATTCTACTCCATTTAGTACTAGGAAACAAATGCTAGCTCGCCTTACATGAAACACACTCTGCTTTTGAGCAAAGAGCACTCTTCTACTCTATTGTGTTTCCTACGGGTTCCGAACAGTGAGCTTGCTCAGAACAAAAGAACTGTGCTTCCTACACACAAGGGCCATATCTAGTTCAACTCTGCTTAGGAAACGGACAAGAACAGTAGCTCCTCTTCAGTCCAATACACTGTGCTTGCTGGGAACAGACGCGAGTGCTATTTGCACTGTGTATGTCAATTGGAGCACAATAGTGCCTCGTCTTACCAGAAAACAACTCTTGCTCGTAGGACAAAAACTGCATGTGACTCAACTCCATTTAGGACTGGGAAACAAACTCTAGCTCGCCTTACAAGAAACACACTCTGTTTTTGAGAAAAGAGCACTCTTCTACTCTACTGTGTTTCCTATAGGGCCAGAAGAGTGAGCTTGCTCAGAACAAAAGAACTGGTCTTCCTACACACACGGGCCATATCTAGTTCATCTCTGCTTCGGAAACTGACAAAACAGTAGCTCCTCTTCAGTCCGATACAGTGTACTTGCTGGGAACAGACACGAGTGCTATTTGCACTGTGTATGGCAATGGGAACACAATAGTGACTTTCCTTACCAGAAAACAACCCTTGCTCGTAGGACCAGAAACTGCATGTGATTCAACGCCATTTAGGACTAGGAAACAAATGCTAGATCGCCTTACAAGAAACACACTCTGCTTTTGAGAAAAGAGCACTGTTCTACTCTACTGTGTTTCCTATGGGGTCCGAACAGTGAGCTTGCTCAGAACAAAAGAACTGTGCTTCCTACACACATGGACCATATCTAGTTCAACTCTGCTTAGGAAACTGACAAGAACAGTAGCGCCTATTCAGTCCAATACACTGTACTTGCTGGGAACAGACGCGAGTGCTATTTGCACTTTGTATGGCATTTGGAGCGCAATAGTGACTCCTCTTACCAGAAAACAACTCTTGCTCGTAGGAACAAAAACTGCATGTGACTCAACTCCATTTAGGACTGGGAAAGAAACGCGAGCTCGCCTTACAAGAAACACACTCTGCTTTAGATAAAAGAGCACTCTTCTACTCTACTGTGTTTCCTATAGGGCCAGAACAGTGAGCTTGCTCACAACAAGAGAACTGTGCTTCCTCCACACACGGGCCATATCTCGTTCAACTCTGCTTAGGAAACTGACAAGAACAGTAGCTCCTCTTCAGTCCAATACACTGTACTTGCTGGGTACAGACGCGAGTGCTATTTGCACTGTGTATGGCAATGGGAACGCAATAGTGACTTTCCTTAACAGAAAACAACTCTTGCTCCTAGGAACCGAAACTGCATGTGATTCTACTCCATTTAGTACTAGGAAACAAATGCTAGCTCGCCTTACATGAAACACACTCAGCTTTTGAGCAAAGAGCACTCTTCTACTCTATTGTGTTTCCTACGGGTTCCGAACAGTGAGCTTGCTCAGAACAAAAGAACTGTGCTTCCTACACACAAGGGCCATATCTAGTTCAACTCTGCTTAGGAAACGGACAAGAACAGTAGCTCCTCTTCAGTCCAATACACTGTGCTTGCTGGGAACAGACGCGAGTGCTATTTGCACTGTGTATGTCAATTGGAGCACAATAGTGCCTCGTCTTACCAGAAAACAACTCTTGCTCGTAGGACAAAAACTGCATGTGACTCAACTCCATTTAGGACTGGGAAACAAACTCTAGCTCGCCTTACAAGAAACACACTCTGTTTTTGAGAAAAGAGCACTCTTCTACTCTACTGTGTTTCCTATAGGGCCAGAAGAGTGAGCTTGCTCAGAACAAAAGAACTGGTCTTCCTACACACACGGGCCATATCTAGTTCATCTCTGCTTCGGAAACTGACAAAACAGTAGCTCCTCTTCAATCCGATACAGAGTACTTGCTGGGAACAGACACGAGTGCTATTTGCACTGTGTATGGCAATGGGAACACAATAGTGACTTTCCTTACCAGAAAAAAACTCTTGCTCGTAGGACCAGAAACTGCATGTGATTCAACTCCATTTAGGACTGGGAAACAAACGATAGCTCGCCTTACAAGAAACACACTCTGCTTTTGAGAAAAGAGCACTCTTCTACTCTACTGTGTTTCCTACGGGGTCCAAACAGTGAGCTTGCTCAGAACAAAGGAACTGTGCTTCCCACTCACACGGGCCATATCTAGATCAACTCTGCTTAGGAAACTGACAAGAACAGAATCCTCTTCAGGCCAATACACAGTACATGCTGGGAACAGACGCAAGTGCTATTTGCCCTGTGTATGACAAAGGGAGTGCAATAGTGAGTCTTCTTAAAAGAAAACAACTCTTGCTCATAGGACCAGAAACTGCATGTGATTCAACTCCCTTTAGGGCTGGGACACAAACGCTAGCTCGCCTTACAGGAAACACACTCTGCTTTTGAGAAAAGAGCACTCTTCTACTCTACTGTGTTTCCTATGGTGTCCGAACAGTGAGCTTGCTCAGAACAAAAGAACTATGCTTCCTACACATACGGGCCATATCTAGTTCAACTCTGCTTAGGAACCTGACAAGAACAGTAGATCCCCTTCACTCCAATACACTGTACATGCTGAGAACAGACGCCAGTGCTATTGGCACTGTGTATGACAATGGGAGCACAATAGTGACTCTTCTTACCAGAAAACAGCTCTTGCTCGTAGGACCAGAAACTGCATGTGATTCAACTCCATTTAGGACTGGGAAACAAACGCAAGCTCTCCTTACAAGAAACACACTCTGCTTTTTAGAAAAGAGCACTCTTCTACTCTAATGTGTTTCCTATGGGGTCCGAAAAGTGAGCTTGCTCAGAACAAAAGAACTGTGCTTCCTACACACACGGGCCATATCTATTTACACTGCTTAGGAAACTGACAAGAACAGTAGCTCCTCTTCAGTCCAATACACTGTACTGGCTGGGAACAGACGCGAGTGCTATTTGCACTGTGTGTGGCAATGGGAGTACAATATTGACTTTCCTACCAGAAAACGAGTCTTGCTCGTAGGACAAGAAACTGCATGTGATTCAACTCCATTTACAACTGGGAAACAAAGGCTAGCTCACCTTACAAGAAACACACTCTGCTTTTGAGAAACGATCACTCTTCTACTCTACTGTGTTTCCTATAGGGCTAGAACAGTGAGCATGCTCAGAACAAAAGAACTGTGCTTCCTACACACACGGCCATATCTAGTTCAATTCTGCTTAGGAAACTGACAAGAACAGTAGATCCTCTTCAGTCCAATACACTGTACATGCTGGGAACAGACGCCAGTGCTATTTGCCCTGTGTATGACAATGGGAGCGCAATAGTGACTCTTCTTACCAGAAAACAACTCTTGCTCGTTGGACCAGAAACTGCATGTGATTCAAATCCATTTAGGACAGGGAAACAAACGCTAGCTCGCCTTACAAGAAACACACTATGCTTTTGAGAAAAGGGCACTCTTCTACTCTACGATGTTTCCTATTGAGTCCGAACAGCGAGCTTGCTCAGAACAAAAGAACTGTGCTTCCTACACACACGGGCCATATGTAGTTCAACTCTGCTTAGGAAACTGACAAGAACAGTAGCTCCTCTTCAGTCCAATACACTGTACTTGACGGGAACAGACGCGAGTTCTATTTGCACTGTGTGTGGCAATGGGAGCACAATAGTGATTTTCCTTACCAGAAAACTACTCTTGCTTGTAGGACCAAAAACTGCATGTGATTCAACTCCATTTCGGACTGGGAAACAAATGCTAGCTCGCCTTACAAGAAACACACTCTGTTTTTGAGAAAAGAGCACGCTTCTACTCTACTGTGTTTCCTATAGGGCCAAAACAGTGAGCTTGCTCAGAAAAAAAGAACTGTGCTTCCTACACACACGGGCTATATCTAGTTCAACTCTGCTTAGGAAACTGACAAGAACAATAGATCCTCTTCAGTCCAATACACTGTACATGCTGGGAACAGACGACAGTGCTATTTGCTGTTTGTATGACAATGGGAGCACAATAGTGACTCTTCTTACCAGAAAACAACTATTGCTCGTAGGACCAGAAACTGCATGTGATTCAACTCCATTTAGGACTGGGAAACAAACGCTAGCTCGCCTTACAAGAAACAAACTCTGCTTTTTAGGAAAGAGCACTCTTCTACTCTAATGTGTTTCCTATGGGGTCCGAACAGTGAGCTTGCTCAGTACAAAAGAACTGTGCTTCCTACACACACGGGCCATATCTAGTTCAACTCTGCTTAGGAAACTTACAAGAACAGTAGCTCCTGTTCAGTCAAATGCACATTACTTCCTGGGAACAGACGCCAGTGCTATTTGCACTGTGTATGGCAATGGGAGCGCAATAGTGACACTTCTTACCAGAAAACAACTCTTGCTCATAGGAGGAAATACTGCATGGGATTCAACTCCATTTAGGACTGGGAAACAAACGCTAGCTCGCCTTACAAGAAACACACTCTGCTTTTGAGAAAAGAGCACTCTTCCACTCTACTGTATTTTCTATGGGGTCCGAACAGTGAGCTTGCTCAGAAGAAAAGAAATGTGCTTCCTACACACACGGCCATATCTAGTTCAACTCTGCTTAGGAAACTGACAAGAACAGTAGCTCCTCTTCAGTCCAATACACTGTACATGCTGGGAACAGACGCCAGTGCTATTTGCTGTTTGTATGACAATGGGAGCACAATAGTGACTCTTCTTACCAGAAAACAACTATTGCTCGTAGGACCAGAAACTGCATGTGATTCAACTCCATTTAGGACTGGGAAACAAACGCTAGCTCGCCTTACAAGAAACAAACTCTGCTTTTTAGGAAAGAGCACTCTTCTACTCTAATGTGTTTCCTATGGGGTCCGAACAGTGAGCTTGCTCAGTACAAAAGAACTGTGCTTCCTACACACACGGGCCATATCTAGTTCAACTCTGCTTAGGAAACTTACAAGAACAGTAGCTCCTGTTCAGTCAAATGCACATTACTTCCTGGGAACAGACACCAGTGCTATTTGCACTGTGTATGGCAATGGGAGCGCAATAGTGACTCTTCTTACCAGAAAACAACTCTTGCTCATAGGAGGAAATACTGCATGGGATTCAACTCCATTTAGGACTGGGAAACAAACGCTAGCTCGCCTTACAAGAAACACACTCTGCTTTTTAGAAAAGAGCACTCTTCTACTCTACTGTGTTTCCTATAGAGCCAAAACAGTGAGCTTGCTCAGAACAAAAGAACTGTGCTTCCTACACACACGGCCATATATAGTTCAATTCTTCTTAGGAAATTGACAAGAATAGTAGATCCTCTTCAGTCCAATACACTGTAATTGCTGAGAACAGACATGAGTGCTATTTGCACTGCGTATGGCAATGGGAATGCAATAGTGACTCTTCTTACCAGAAAACAACTCTTGCTCGTAGGACCAGAAACTGCATGGGATTCAACTCCATTTCTGAATGGGAAACAAACACTAGCTTGCCTTACAAGAAAAAAACTCTGCTTTTGAGAAAAGAACACTCTTCTATTCTACTGTGTTTCCTATGGGATCCGAATAGTGAGATTGCTGAGAACAAAAGAACTCTGCTTCCTAAACACACAGGCCATATCTAGTTCAACTCTGCTTGGGAAACTGACAAGAACAGTAGATCCTCTTCAGTCCAATACACTGTACTTGCTGGGAACAGACGCGAGTGCTATTTGCCCTGTGTATGACAATGGGAGCGCAATAGTGACTCTTCTTACCAGAAAACAACTCTTGCTCATAGAACCAGAAACTGCATGTGATTCAACTCCATTTAGGACTGGGAAACAAACGCTAGCTCGCCTTACAGGAAACACACTCTGCTTTTGAGAAAAGGTCACTCTTCTACTCTACTGTGTTTCCTATGGGGTCCGAACAGTGAGCTTGCTCAGAAGAAAAGAACTGTGCTTCCTACACACAGGCCATATCTAGTTCAACTCTGCTTAGGCAACTGACAAGAACATTAGCTCCTCTTCAGTCCAATACACTGTACATCCTGGGAACAGAGGCCAGTGCTATTTGCCCTGAGTATGACAATCAGAGCGCAATAGTGACTCTTATTACCAGAAAAAATCTTGCTGGTAGGACCAGAAACTACATGTGATTCAACTCCATTTAGGACTGGGAAACACACGCTAGCTCGCCTTACAAGAAACACACTCTGCTTTTGAGAAAAGAGCACTCTTCTACTCTACTGTGTTTCCTATATGGCCTGAACAGTGAGCTTGCTCAGAACAAAAGAGCTGTGCTTCCTACACACACGGGCCATATCTAGTTCAATTCTGCTTAGGAAACTGACAAGAACAGTAGATCCTCTTCAGTCCAATACACTGTACATGCTGGGAACCGACGAAAGTGCTATTTGCCCTGTGTATGACAATGGGAGCACAATAGTGACTTTTGATACCAGAAAACAACTCTTGCTCGTAGGACCAGAAACTGCACGGGATTCAACTCCATTTAGGACTGGGAAACAAACGCTAGCTCGCCTTACAAGAAACACACTCTGCTTTTGAGAAAAGAGCACTATTCTACTCTAATGTGTTTCCTATATGGCCAGAACAGTGAGCTTGCTCAGAACAAAAGAACTGTGCTTCCTACACACACGGCCATAGCTAGTTCAACTCTGCTTAGGAAACTGACAATAACAGTAGATACTCTTCAATCCAATACATTGTACATGCTGGGAACAGACGCCAGTGCTATTTGCCCTGTGTATGACAGTGGGAACACAATAGTGACTCTTCTTACCAGAAAAGAACTCTTAATTGTAGGACCAGAATATTCATGTGATTCAACTCCCATTTAGGACTGGGAAACAAACGCTAGCTCGCCTTACAGGAAACACACTCTGTTTTGAGAAAAGAGCACTCTTCTACTCTACTGTGTTTCCTCTGGGGTCCGAACAGTGAGCTTGCTCAGAACAAAAGAACTGTGCTTCCTACATACACGGGCCATATCTAGTTTAACTCTGCTTAGGAAACTGACAAGAACAGTAGCTCCTCTTCAGTCCAATACACTGTACTTGATGGCAACAGACACGAGTCATATTTGCACTGTGTGTGGCAATGGGAGCACAATAGTGTCTCTTCTTACCAGAAAACAACTCTTGCTCGTTGGACCAGAAACTGCATGTGATTCAAATCCATTTAGGACAGGGAAACAAACGCTAGCTCGCCTTACAAGAAACACACTATGCTTTTGAGAAAAGGGCACTCTTCTACTCTACGGTGTTTCCTATTGAGTCCGAACAGTGAGCTTGCTCAGAACAAAAGAACTGTGCTTCCTACACACACGGGCCATATCTAGTTCAACTCTGCTTAGGAAACTGACAAGAACAGTAGCTCCTCTTAAGTCCAATACACTGTACATGCTGGGAACAGATGCCAGTTCTATATGCCCTGTGTATGACAATGGGAGCGCACTAGTGACTCTTCTTACCAGAAAACAACTCTTGCTCGTAGGACCAGAAACTGCATGTGATTCAACTCCATTTAGGACTGAGAAACAAACGCTATCTCGCCTTACAAGAAACACACTCTGCTTTTGAGAAAACGGCACTCTTCCACTCTACTGTATTTCCTATGGGGTCCGAATAGTGAGCTTGCTCATAAGAAAAGAACTGTGCTTCCTACACACACGGCCATAGCTAGTTCAATTCTGCTTAGGAAACTGACAAGAACAGTAGATCCTCTTCCGTCCAATACACTGTACATGCTGGGAACCGACGCCAGTGCTATTTGCCCTGTGTATGACAATGGGAGCATAATAGTGACTCTTGCTACCAGAAAACAACTCTTGCTCGTAGGACCAGAATATGCATGTGATTCAACTCCCATTTAGGACTGGGAAACAAACGCTAGCTCGCCTTACAGGAAACACACTCTGTTTGAAGAAAAGAGCACTCTTCTACTCTATTGTGTTTCCTCTGGGGTCCGAACAGTGAGCTTGCTCAGAACAAAAGAACTGTGCTTCCTACATACACGGGCCATATATAGTTTAACTCTGCTTAGGAAACTGACAAGAACAGTAGCTCCTCTTCAGTCCAATACACTGTACATGCTGGGAACAGACGCCAGTGCTATTTTCCCTGTGTATGACAGTGGAAGCGCAATAGTGACTCTTCTTACCAGAAAACAAATCTTGCTCGTAGGACCAGAAAATGCATGTGATTCTACTCCCATTTAGGACTGGGAAACAAATGCTAGCTTGCCTTACAAGAAACACACTCTGCTTTTGAGAAAAGAGCACTCTTCTACTCTACTGTGTTTCCTTTAGCGTCCGATCAGTGAGCTTGCTCAGAACAAAAGAACTGTGCTTCCTACACATACGGCCATATAATTTAACTCTGCTTAGAAAACTGACAAGAACAGTAGCTCATCTTCAGTACAATACACTGTACTTGCTGGGAACAGACGGGAGTGCTATTTGCACTGTGTGGCAATGGGAGCACAATCGTGATTTTCCTTACCAGTAAACAACTCTTACTCGTGGGACAAACTACTGCATGTGATTCAACTCCATTTAGACTGGAAAACAAACGCTAGCTCGCCTTACAGGAAACACACTCTGTTTTGAGAAAAGAGCACTCTTCTACTCTACTGTGTTTCCTCTGGGGTCTGAACAGTGAGCTTGCTCAGAACAAATGAACTGTGCTTCCTACACACAGGGCCATATCTAGTTCAATTATGCTTAGGAAACTGACAAGAACAGTAGATCCCCTTCAGTCCAATACACTGTACATGCTGGGAACAGACACTAGTGCTATTTGCACTGTGTATGACAATGGGAGCACAATAGTGACTCTTCTTACCAGAAAACAACTCTTGCTCGTATGACAAGAAACTGCATGTGATTCAACTCCATTTAGGACTGGGAAACAAACGCAAGCTCTCCTTACAAGAAACACACTCTGCTTTTGAGAAAAGAGCACTCTTCTACTCTAATGTGTTTCCTATGGGGTCCGAAAAGCGAGCTTGCTCAGAACAAAAGAACTGTGCTTCCTGCACACACTGGCCATATCTAGTTCAACTCTGCTTAGGAAACTGACAAGAACAGTAGCTCCTCTTCAGTCCAATACACATTACTTGCTGGGAACAGACGCGAGTGCTATTTGCAGTGTGTATGGCAATGGGAGCGCAATAGTGACTCTTCTTACCAGAAAACAACTCTTGCTCATAGGACGAAAAACTGCATGTGATTCAACTCCATTTAGGACTGGGAAACAAACGCTAGCTCGCCTTACAAGAAACACACTCTGCTTTTTAGAAAAGAGCACTCTTCTACTCTACTGTGTTTCCTATAGAGCCAAAACAGTGAGCTTGCTCAGAACAAAAGAACTGTGCTTCCTACACACACGGCCATATCTAGTTCAATTCTTCTTAGGAAACTGACAAGAATAGTAGATCCTCTTCAGTCCAATACACTGTACATGCTGGGAACAGATGCCAGTGCTATATGCCCTGTGTATGACAATGGGAGCGCACTAGTGACTCTTCTTACCAGAAAACAACTCTTGCTCGTAGGACCAGAAACTGCATGTGATTCAACTCCATTTAGGACTGAGAAACAAACGCTATCTCGCCTTACAAGAAACACACTCTGCTTTTGAGAAAAGGGCACTCTTCCACTCTACTGTATTTCCTATGGGGTCCGAACAGTGAGCTTGCTCAGAAGAAAAGAACTGTGCTTCCTACACGCACGGCCATAGCTAGTTCAATTCTGCTTAGGAAACTGACAAGAACAGTAGATCCTCTTCCGTCCAATACACTGTACATGCTGGGAACCGACGCCAGTGCTATTTGCCCTGTGTATGACAATGGGAGCACAATAGTGTCTCTTGATACCAGTAAACAACTCTTGCTCGTAGGACCAGAAACTGCACGGGATTCAACTCCATTTAGGACTGGGAAACAAACGCTAGCTCGCCTTACAAGAAACACACTCTGCTTTTGAGAAAAGAGCACTATTCTACTCTAATGTGTTTCCTATATGGCCAGAACAGTGAGCTTGCTCAGAACAAAAGAACTGTGCTTCCTACACACACGGCCATAGCTAGTTCAACTCTGCTTAGGAAACTGACAATAACAGTAGATACTCTTCAATCCAATACATTGTACATGCTGGGAACAGACGCCAGTGCTATTTGCCCTGTGTATGACAGTGGGAGCGCAATAGTGACTCTTCTTACCAGAAAAGAACTCTTAATTGTAGGACCAGAATATTCATGTGATTCAACTCCACTTAGGACTGGGAAACAAACGCTAGCTCGCCTTACAGGCAACACACTCTGTTTTGAGAAAAGAGCACTCTTCTACTGTACGGTGTTTCCTCTGGGGTCCGAACAGTAAGCTTCCTCAGAACAAAAGAACTGTGCTTCCTACATACACGGGCCATATATAGTTTAACTCTGCTTAGGAAACTGACAAGAATAGTAGCTCCTCTTCAGTCCAATACACTGTACTTGCTGGGAACAGATGCAAGTGCTACTTGCACTGTGTATGGCAATGGGAGCACAATAGTGACTTTCCTTACCAGAAAACAACTCTTACTCGTGGGACAAACTACTGCATGTGATTCAACTCCATTTAGGAATGGAAAACAAACGCTATCTCGCCTTACAAGAAACACACTCTGCTTTTGAGAAAAGAACACTCTTCTACTCTG
>NW_026736162.1:0-81521 GCF_949786415.1 Peromyscus eremicus | reverse complement strand
TCTGCTTAGGAACCTGACAAGAACAGCAGATCCTCCTCAGTCCAATACACTGTACTTGCTGGAAAAAGACAACAGTGCTATTTGTCCTGTGTATGGAAAAGGCAGCACAATAGTGACTCTTCTCACCAGAAAACAACTCTTGCTCGTAGGACCAGAAACTGCATGTGATTCAACTCCATTTAGGACTGGGAAACAAACGCTAGCTCACCTTACAAGAAAAACACTCTGCTTTAGAGAAAAAAGCAATCTTCTACTCTACTGTGTTTCCTAAAGGGTCCGAAGAGTGAGCTTGCTCAGAACAAAAGAACTGTGCTTCCTACACACAAGGCCATATCTAGTACAATTCTGCTTATGAACCTGACAAGAACAGTATATCCTCTTCAGTCCTATACACTGTACTTGCGGGGAACAGACGCCAGTGCTATTTGTCCTGTGTATGGCAATGGCAGCGCAATAGTGACTCTTCTTACCAGAAAACAACTCTTGCTCGTAGGACCAGAAACTGCATGTGATTCAACTCCATTTAGGACTGGAAAACAAACACTAGCTCGCCTTACAAGAAACACACTCTGCTTTAGAGAAAAGAGCACTCTTCTACTCTACTGTGTTTCCTATGGGGTCCAAACAGTGAGCTTGCTCAGAACAAAAAAACTTTGCTTCCTACACACACGGGCCATACCTAGTTCAACTCTGCTTAGGACACTGACAAGAACAGTAGCTCCTCTTCAGTCCGATACACTGTACTTCCTGGGAAGAGACGCGAGAGCTATTTGCACTGTGTATGGCAATTGGAGCACAATAGTGACTCTTCTTACAAGAAAACAACTCTTGCTCGTAGGACCAAAAACTGCATGTGATTCAACTCCATTTAGGACTGGGAAACAAACACGAGCTCGCCTTACAAGAAACACACTCTGCTTTAGAGAAAAGAGCACTCTTCTACTCTACTGTGTTTCCTATGGGGTCCGAACAGTGACCTTGCTCAGAACAAAAAAACTGTGCTTCTTACACACAGGGCCATATCTAATTCAATTCTGCTTAGGAACCTGACAAGAACAGCAGATCCTCTTCAGTCCAATACACTGTACTTGCTGGGAAAAGTCAAAGTGCTATTTGTCCTGTGTATGTCAATGGCAGCACAATAGTGACTCTTCTTACCAGAAAACAACTCTTGCTCGTAGGACCAGAAACTGCATGTGATTCAACTCCATTTAGGACTGGGAAACAAATGCTGGCTCGCCTTACAAGAAACATACTCTGCTTTAGAGAAAAAAGCACTCTTCTACTCTACTGTGTTTCCTATGGGGTCCAAACAGTGAGCTTCCTAAGAACAAAAGAACTGTGCTTCCTACACACACGGCCATATCTAGTTCTATTCTGCCTAGGAACCTGACAAGAACAGCAGATCCTCTTCAGTCCAATACACTGTACTTGCTGGGATCAGACGCGAGTGCTATTTGCACTGTGTATGGCAATTGGAGCGCAATAGTGACTCTTCTTACCAGAAAACACCTCTTGCTCGTAGGACCAAAAACTCCTTGTTACTCAACTCCATTTAGGACTGGGAAACAAACGCGAGCTCACCTTACAAGAAACACACTCTGCTTTAGAGAAAAAAGCACTCTTCTACTCTACTGTGTTTCCTATGGGGTCCAAACAGTGAGCTTGCTCAGAACAAAAGAACTATGCTTCCTACACACACGTACATATCTAGTTCAATTCTGCTTAGGAACCTGACAAGAACAGCAGATCCTCTTCAGTCCAATACACTGTACTTGCTGGGAAAAGACAACAGTGCTATTTGTCCTGTGTATGGCAATTGCAGCACAATAGTGACTCTTCTTAACAGAAAACAACTCATGCTTGTAGGACCAGAAACTGCATGTGATTCAACTCCATTTAGGACTGGGCAACAAACGCTAGCTTGCCTTACAAGAAACACACTCTGCTTTTGAGAAACAAGCACTCTTCTACTCTACTGTGTTTCCTAAGGGGTCCGAACAGTGAGCTTGCTCAGAACAAAAGAACTGTGCTTCCTACACACATGGACCATATCTAGTTCAACTCTGCTTAGGAACCTGACAAGAACAGCTGATCCTCTTCAGTCCAATACACTGTACTTTCTGGAAAAGACAACAGTGCTATTTGTACTGTGTATGTCAATGGCAGCACAATAGTGACTCTTCTTACCAGAAAACAACTCTTGCTCGTAGGACCAGAAACTGCATGTGATTCAACTCCATTTAGGACTGGGAAACAAATGCTGGCTCGCTTTACAAGAAACACACTCTGCTTTAGAGAAAAAAGCACTCTTCTACTCTACTGTGTTTCCTATGGGGTCCAAACAGTGAGCTTCCTAAGAACAAAAGAACTGTGCTTCCTACACACACGGCCATATCTAGTTCTATTCTGCTTAGGAACCTGACAAGAACAGCAGATCCTCTTCAGTCCAATACACTGTACTTGCTGGGAAAAGTCAACAGTGCTATTTGTCCTGTTTATGGCAATGGCAGCACAATAGTGACTCTTCTTACCAGAAAACAACTCTTGCTCGTAGGACCAGAAACTGCATGTGATTCAACTCCATTTAGGACTGGGAAACAAACGCTAGCTCGCCTTACAAGAAACACACTCTGCTTTAGAGAAAAAAGCACTCTTCTACTCTACTGTGTTTCATAAGGGGTCCGAACAGTGAGCTTGCTCAGTAACAGAAGAACTGTGCTTCCTACACACACGGCCATATCTAGATCAATTCTGCTTAGGAACCTGACAAGAACAGTAGATCCTCTTCAGTCCAATACACTGTACTTGCTGTGAACAGACGCCAGTGCTATTTGTCCTGTGTATGGCAATGGCAGCGCAATAGTGACTCTTTTTACCAGAAAACAACTCTTGCTTGTAGGATCAGAAACTGCATGGGATTCAACTCGATTTAGGACTGGAAAACAAACGCTAGCTCGCCTTGCAAGAAACACACTCTGCTTTTGAGAAAAGAGCACTCTTCTACTCTACTGTGTTTCCTATAGGGCCAGAACAGTGAGCTTGCTCAGAACAAAAGAACTGTGCTTCCTACACACACAGTCCATATGTAGTTCAACTCTGCTTAGGAAACTGACAAGAAAAGTAGCTCCTATTCAGTCCAATACACTGTACTTGCTGGGAACAGACGCGAGTGCTATTTGCACTGTGTATGGCAATTGGAGCGCAGTAGTGACTCTTCTTACCAGAAAACAACTCTTGCTCGTAGGACCAAAAACAGCATGTGACTCAACTCCATTTAGGACTGGGAAACAAACGCGAGCTTGGCTTACAAGAAACACACTCTGCTTTAGAGAAAAGAGTACTCATCTACTCTACTGTGTTTCCTAAAGGGTCTGAATTGTGAGCTTGCTCAGAACAAATAACTGTGCTTCCCAAACACACGGGCCATATCTAGATCAACTCTGCTTAGGAAACTGACAAGAACAGTAGATTCTCTTCAGTCCAATACACTGTACTTGCTGGGAACAGACGCAAGTGCTATTTGCACTGTGTATGGCAATGGGAGCGCAATAGTGACTCTTCTTACCAGAAAACAACTCTTGCTCGTAGGACCAGAAACAGCATATGATTCAACTCCATTTAAAACTGGGAAAGAAACGCTAGCTCGCCTTACAAGAAACACACTCTGCTTTTGAGAAAAGAGCACTCTTCTACTCTACTGTGATTCCTATAGGGCTAGAACAGTGAGCTTGCTCAGAAAAAAAGAATTGTGCTTCCTACACACACGGGACCTATCCAGTTCAATTCTGCTTTTGAAAATGAGAAGAACAGTAGATCCTCTTCAGACCTATACTCTGTACATGCTGGGAACAGAAGTCAGTGCTATTTGCTCTTTGTATGACAATGGGAGCGCAATAGTGACTCTCCTTACCAGAAAACAACTCTTGCTCATAGGACCAGAATCTGCATGTGATTCAACTCAATTTAGGACTGGGAAACAAAGGCTAGCTCGCCTTACAAGAAATATACTCTGCTTTTGAGAAAAGAGCACTCTTATACTCTACTGTGTTTCCTATGGGGTCCGAACAGTGTGCTTGCTCAGAACAAAAGAACTGTGCTTCCTACACACACGGACCATATCTAGTTCAACTCTACTTAGGAAACTGACAAGAACAGTAGCTCCTATTCAGTCCAATACACTGTACTTGCTGGGAACAGACGCGAGTGCTATTTGCACTGTGTATGGCTGGGAGCGCAATAGTAACTTTCCTTACCAGAAAACAACTCTTGCTCATAGGACCGGAAACTGCATGTGATTGAACTCAATTTAGGAATAGGAAACAAACACTAGCTCGCCTTACAAGAAACACATTCTACTTCTGAGAAAAGAGCACTCTTCTACTCTACTGTGTTTCCTATGGGGTCCGAACAGTGAGCTTGCTCAGAACAAAAAAACTGTGCTTCCTACACACACCGCCATACCTAGTTCAATTCTGCTTAGGAACCTGACAAGAACAGTAGATTCTCTTCAGTCCAATACACTGTACTTGCTGGGAACAGACGCGAGTGCTATTTGTATTGTGTATGGCAATGGGAGTGCAATAGTGACTCTTCTTACCAGAAAACAACTCTTGCTTGTAGGATCAGAAACTGCATGTGATTCAACTCCATTTAAAACTCGGAAAGAAACGCTAGCTCGCCTTACCAGAAACACACTCTGCTTTTGAGAAAAGAGCACTCTTCTACTCTACTGTGTTTCCTATAGGGCCAGAACAGAGAGCTTGCTCAGAACAAAAGAACTGTGCTTCCTATACCCATGGCCATATCTAGTTCAATTCTGTTTAGGAAACTGATAAGAACAGTAGATCCTCTTCAGTCCAATACACTGTACATGCTGGGAACAGACGCGAGTGCTATTTGTACTGTGTATGGCAATGGGAGCGCAATAGTGACTCTTCTTACCAGAAAAAAACTATTGCTCGTAAGACCAGAAATTGCATGTAATTCAACTCCATTTCTGACTGGGAAACAAACGCTTACTTGCCTTACAAGAAACACACTCTGCTTTTGAGAAAAGAGCACTCTTCTACTCTACTGTGTTTCTTATAGGGCCAGAACAGTGAGCCTCCTCAGAACAAAAGAACTGTGCTTCCGACACACACACGCACCATATCTAGTTCAATTCTGCTTAGGAAACTGACAACAACAGTAAATCCGCTTCAGTCCAAAACACTGTACATTCTGGGAACAGACGCCAGTGCCATTTGCCCTGTGTATGACAATGGGAGCACAACAGTGACTCTTCTTACCAGAAAACAACTCTTGCTCATAGGACCAGAAACTGCATGTGATTCAACTCCATTTAGGACTGGGAAACAAACGCTAGCTCGCCTTACAAGAAACACACTCTGCTTTTGAGAAAAGAGCACTCGAACTACTCTACTGTGTTTCCTATAGGGCAGAACAGAGAGCTTGCTCAGAACAAAGGAACTGTGCTTCATACACACAGGGGCCATATCTAGTTCAACTCTGCTTAGGAAACTGACAAGAACAGTAACTCCTCTTAAGTCCAATACACTGCACTTGCTGGGAACAGACGCAAATGCTATTTGCACTGTGTATGGCAATGGGAGCGCAACAGTGACTCTTCTTACCAGAAAAAAACTCTTGCTCATAGGACCAGAAACTGCATGTGATTCAACTCCATTTAGGAGTGGGAAACAAACGCTAGCTCGCCTTACAAGAAACACACTCTGCTTTTGAGAAAAGAGCACTCTTCTACTCTACTGTGTTTCTTATAGGGCCAGAACAGTGAGCTAGCTCAGAACGAAAGAACTGTGCTTCCTACACACACGGGCCATATCTCGTTCAATTCTGCTTAAGAAAATGACAAGAACAGTAAATCCACTTAAGTCCAATACACTGTACATTCTGGGAACAGACGCCAGTGCCATTTGCCCTGTGTATGACAATGGGAGCACAACAGTGACTCTTCTTAACAGAAAAAAACTCTTGCTTGTAGGACCAGAAAGTGCATGTGATTCAACTCCATTTAGGACTGGGAAACAAACGCTAGCTCGCCTTACAAGAAACACACTCTGCTTTAGAGAAAAGAGCACTCTTCTACTCTACTGTGTTTCCTATAGGGCCAGAACAGAGAGCTTGCTCAGAACAAAAGAACTGTGCTTCATACACACACGGCCATATCTAGTTCATTTCTGCTTAGGAAACTGACAAGAACAGTAGATCCTCTTCAGTCCAATACACTGTACATGCTGGGAACAGAATCCAGTGCTATTTGCACTGTGTATTGCAATAGGAGCGCAATAGTGACTCTTCTTACCAGAAAACAACTCTTGCTCGTAGGACCAGAAACTGCATGTGATTCAACTCCATTTCTGACTGGGAAACAAACGCTAGCTCTCCTTACAAGAAACACACTCTGCTTTTGAGAAAAAGGCACTCTTCTACTCTACTGTGTTTCCTATGGGGTCAGAACAGTAAGCTTGGTCAGAACCAAAGAAATGTACTTCCTACACTCACGGGCCATATCTAGTTCAACTCTGCTTAGGAAACTGACAAGAACAGTAGCTCCTCTTCAGTCCAATACACTGCACTTGCTGGGAACAGACGCGAGTGCTATTTGCACTGTGTATGGCAATGGGAGCGCAATAGTGACTCTTCTTACCAGAAAACAACTCTTGCTCGTAGGACCAGAAACTGCATGTGATTCAACACCATTTAGGACTGGGAAACACATGCTAGCTTGCCTTACAAGAAACACACTCTGCTTTTGAGAAAAGAGCACTCTTCTACTCTACTGTTTTTCCTATAGGGCCAGAACAGAGAGCTTGCTCAGAACAAAAGAACTGTGCTTCCTATACCCATTGGCCATATCTAGTTCAATTCTGTTTAGGTAACTGATAAGAACACTAGATCCTCTTCACTCCAATACACTGTACATGATGGCAACAGACGCCATTGCTATTTGCCCTGTGTATGATAATGGGAGCGCAATAGTGACTCTCCTTACCAGAAAACAACTCTTGCTCATAGGACCAGAAACTGCATGTGATTCAACTCCATTTAGGAGTGGGAAACAAACGCTAGCTCGCCTTACAAGAAACACACTATTCTTTTGAGAAAACGGCACACCTTCTACTCTAATGTGTTTCCTATGGGGTCCGAACAGTGAGCTTGCTCAGAAAAAAAGAACTCTGCTTCCTACACACACGGGCCATATCTCGTTCAACTCTGCTTAGGAGACTGAGAAGAACAGTAGCTCTTCTTCAGTCCAATACACTGTAATTGCTGGGAACAGACGCGAGTGCTATTTGCTCTGTGTATGGCAATGGGAGCGCAATAGTGACTTTCCTTACCAGAAATCAACTCTTGCTCATAGGACCAGAAACTGCATGTGATTCAACTCCATTTAGGACTGGGAAACAAATGCTAGCTCGCCTTACAAGAAACACACTCTGCTTTTGAGAAAAGAGCACTCTTCTACTCTTCTGAGTTTCCTATGGGGTCCCAACAGTGAGCTTGCTCAGAACAAAAGAACTGTGCTTCCTACACACACGGGCCATATCTAGTTCAACTCTGCTTAGGAAACTGACAAGAACAGTAGCTTCTCTTCAGTCCAATACACTGTACTGGCTGGGAACAGACGCGAGGGCTATTTGTATTGTGTATGGCAATGGGAGCGCCATAGTGACTCTTCTTACCAGAAAACAACTCTTGCTAGTAGGACAAGAAACTGCAGGTGATTCAACTCCATTTAGGACTGGGAAACAAACGCTAGCTCGCCTTACAAGAAACACACTCTGCTTTTGAGAAACGAGGACTCTTCTTCTCTACTGTGTTTCCTAGGTGTCCGAACAGTGAGCTTGGTCAGAACAAAAGAACTGTGCTTCCTACACACACGGGCCATATCTAGTTCAACTCTGCTTAGGAAACTGACAAGAACAATAGCTCCTCTTCAGTCCAATACACTGCACTAGCTGGGAACAGACGCGAGTGCTATTTGCACTGTGTATGGCAATGGGAACACAATAGTGACTCTTCTTACCAGAAAACAACCCTTGCTCGTAGGACCAGAAACTGCATGTGATTCAACTCCATTTCTGACTGGGAAACAAACGCTAGCTCGCCTTACAAGAAACACACTCTGCTTTTGAGAAAACGGCACTCTTCTACTCTACTGTGTTTCCTATGGGGTCAGAACAGTGAGCTTGGTCAGAACAAAAGAACTGTGCTTCCTACACACACGGGCCATATCTAGTTCAACTCTGCTTAGGAAACTGACAAGAACAGTAGCTCCTCTTCAGTCCAATACACTGCAATTGCTGGGAACAGACGCGAGTGCTATTTGTACTGTGTATGGCAATGGGATCGCAATAGTGACTCTTCTTACCAGAAAAAAACTATTGCTCCTAGGACCAGAAACTGCATGTAATTCAACTCCATTTCTGACTGGGAAACAAATGCTTACTCGCCTTACAAGAAACACACTCTGCTTTTGAGAAAAGAGCACTCTTCTACTCTACTGTGTTTCTTATAGGGCCAGAACAGTGAGCTTCCTCAGAACAAAAGAACTGTGCTTCCGACACACACACGCACCATATCTAGTTCAATTCTGCTTAGGAAAATGACAAGAACAGTAAATCTGCTTCAGTCCAAAACACTGTACATTCTGGGAACAGACGCCAGTGCCATTTGCCCTGTGTATGACAATGGGAGTGCAACAGTGACTCTTCTTACCAGAAAACAACTCTTGCTCATAGGACCAGAAACTGCATGTGATTAAACTCCATTTAGGACTGGGAAACAAACGCTAGCTCGCCTTACAAGAAACACACTCTGCTTTTGAGAAAAAGGCACTCTTCTACTCTACTGTGTTTCCTATGGGGTCAGAACAGTAAGCTTGGTCAGAACCAAAGAAATGTACTTCCTACACACACAGGCCATATCTAGTTCAACTCTGCTTAGGAAACTGACAAGAACAGTAGCTCCTCTTCAGTCCAATACACTGCACTTGCTGGGAACAGACGCGAGTGCTATTTGCACTGTGTATGGCAATGGGAGCGCAATAGTGACTCTTCTTACCAGAAAACAACTCTTGCTCGTAGGACCAGAAACTGCATGTGATTCAACACCATTTAGGACTGGGAAACAGATGCTAGCTCGCCTTACAAGAAACACACTCTGCTTTTGAGAAAAGAGCACTCTTCTACTCTACTGTTTTTCCTATAAGGCCAGAACAGAGGGCTTGCTCAGAACAAAAGAACTGTGCTTCCTATACCCATTGGCCATATCTAGTTCAATTCTGTTTAGGTAACTGATAAGAACACTAGATCCTCTTCAGTCCAATACACTGTACATGATGGCAACAGACGCCATTGCTATTTGCCCTGTGTATGATAATGGGAGCACAATAGTGACTCTCCTTACAAGAAAACAACTCTTGCTCATAGGACCAGAAACTGCATGTGATTCAACTCCATTTAGGAGTGGGAAACAAACGCTAGCTCGCCTTACAAGAAACACACTATTCTTTTGAGAAAACGGCACACTTCTACTCTAATGTGTTTCCTATGGGGTCCGAACAGTGAGCTTGCTCAGAAAAAAAGAACTCTGCTTCCTACACACACGGGCCATATCTCGTTCAGCTCTGCTTAGGAGACTGAGAAGAACAGTAGCTCTTCTTCAGTCCAATACACTGTAATTGCTGGGAACAGACGCGAGTGCTATTTGCTCTGTGTATGGCAATGGGAGCGCAATAGTGACTTTCCTTACCAGAAATCAACTCTTGCTCATAGGACCAGAAACTGCATGTGATTCAACTCCATTTAGGACTGGGAAACAAATGCTAGCTCGCCTTACAAGAGACACACTCTGCTTTTGAGAAAACGGCACTCTTCTACTCTACTGTGTTTCCTAAGGGGTCCGAACAGTGAGCTTGCTCAGAACAAAATAACTCTGCTTCCTACACACACGGGCCATATCTAGTTCAACTCTGCTTAGGAGACTGAGAAGAACAGTAGCTCTTCTTCAGTCCAATACACTGTAATTGCTGGGAACAGACGTGAGTGCTATTTGCTCTGTGTATGGCAATGGCAGCGCAATAGTGACTTTCCTTACCAGAAAACAACTCTTGCTCGTAGGAGCAGAAACTGCATGTGAATCAACTCTATTTAGGACTGGGAAACAAACGGTATCTTGCCTAACAAGAAACACACGCTGCTTTTGAAAAAAGAGCACTCTTCTACTCTACTGTGTTTCTTATAGGGCCAGAACAGTGAGCTTGCTCAGAACAAAAGAACTGTGCTTCCTACACACACGGGCCATATCTAGTTCAATTCTGCTTAAGAAAATGACAAGAACAGTAAATCCGCTTAAGTCCAATACACTGTACATTGTGGGAACAGATGCCAGTGCCATTTGCCCTGTGTATGACAATGGGAGCACAAAAGTGACTCTTCTTACCAGAAAAAAACTCTTGCACGTAGGACCACAAAGTGCATGTGATTCAACTCCATTTAGGACTGGGAAACAAATGCTAGCTCGCCTTACCAGAAACACACTCTGCTTTTGAGAAAAGAGCACTCTTCTACTCTACTGTGTTTCCTATCGGGCCAGAACAGAGAGCTCGCTCAGAACAAAATAACTGTGCTTCATACACACACGGCCATATCTAGTTCATTTCTGCTTAGGAAACAGACAAGAAGAGTAGATCCTCTTCAGTCCAATACACTGTACATGCTGGGAACAGAATCCAGTGCTATTTGCACTGTGTATGGCAATGGGAGCGCAATAGTGACTCTTCTTACCAGAAAACAACTCTTGCTCGTAGGACCAGAAACTGCATGTGATCCAACTCCAATTAGGTCTGGGAAACAAACACTAGCTCGCCTTACAAGAAACACACTCTGCTTTTGAGAAAAGAGCACTCTTCTACTCTACTGTGTTTCCTATAAGGCCAGAACAGTGAGCTTGCTCAGAACAAAAGAACTGTGCTTCCTACACACACACGCCATATCTAGTTCAACTCCGCTTAGGAAACTGACAAGAACAGTAGCTTCTCTTGAGTCCAATACACTGTACTTGCTGGGAACAGACGCGAGTGCTATTTGCACTGTGTATGGCAATGGGAGCACAATAGTGACTCCTCTTACCAGAAAATAACTCTCGGTCGTAGGACAAGAAACTGCATGTGATTCTACTCCATTTAGGACTGGGAAACAAACTCTAGCTCGCCTTACAAAAAACACACTCTGCTTTTGAGAAAAGAGCACTCTTCTACTCTACTGTGTTTCCAATAGAGCCAGAACAGTGAGCTTGCTCAGAACAAAAGAACTGTGCTTCCTACACACACGGGCCATATCTAGTTCAACTCCCCTTAGGAAACTGACAAGAAAAGTAGCTTCTCTTCAGTCCAATACAGTGTACTTGCTGGGAACAGACGCGAGTGCTATTTACACTGTGTATGACAATGGGAGCGCAATAGTGACTCTTCTTACCAGAAAACAACTCTTGCTCTTAGGATCAGAAACTGCATGTGATCCAACTCCATTTAGGACTGGGAAACACATGCTAGCTCGCCTTACAAGAAACACACTCTGCTTTTGAGAAAAGAGCACTCTTCTACTCTACTGTTTTTCCTATAGGGCCAGAACAGAGAGCTTGCTCAGAACAAAAGAACTGTGCTTCCTATACCCATTGGCCATATCTAGTTCAATTCTGTTTAGGTAACTGATAAGAACACTAGATCCTCTTCAGTACAATACACTGTACTTGCTGGGAACAGACGCGAGTGCTATTTGCACTGTGTATGGTTATGAGAGCACAATAGTGACTCTTCTTACCAGAAAACAACTCTTGCTCTTAGGACCAGAAACTGCATGTGATTCAACTCCATTTAGGACTGGGAAACAAACTCTAGCTAGCCTTACAAGAAACACACTCTGCTTTTGAGAAAAGAGCACTCTTCTACTCTACTGTGTTTCCTATAGGGCCAGAACAGTGAGATTGCTCGGAACAAAAGAACTGTGCTTCCTACACACACGGGCCATATCTAGTTCAACTCTGCTTAGGAACCTGACAAGAACAGTAGATCCTCTTCAGTCCAATACACTGTACATGCTGGGAACAAATGCCAGTGCTATTTGCCCTGTGTATGACAATGGGAGTGCAATAGTGACTCTTCTTACCAGAAAAAAACTCTTGCTTGTAGGAGCAGAAACTGCATGTGATTCAAATCCATTTAGGACTGAGAAACAAACGCTAGCTCGCCTTAGAAGAAACACACTCTGCTTTTGAGAAAAGAGCACTCTTCTACTCTACTGTGTTTCCTATAGGGCCAGAAAGTGAGCATGCTCAGAACAAAAGAACTGTGCTTCCTATACACACGGGCCATATCTTGTTCAACTCTGATTAGGAAACTGACAAGAACAGTATCACCACTTCAGTCCAATACACTGTACTTGATTGGAACAGACACAATGCTATTTGCACTGTATATGGCAATGGGAGCGCATAGTGACTTTTTTTTTACCAAATAACAACTCTACTCATAGGACCAGAAACTGCATGTGATTCAACTTCATTTAGGACTGGGAAACAAAAGCTAGCTCGCCTTACAAGAAACACACTCTGCTTTTGAGAGAAGAGCACTCTTCTACTCTACTGTGTTTCCTATATGGCCAGAACAGTGAGCTTACTCAGGACAAAAGAACTGTGCTTCCTACACACACGGGCCATATCTAGTTCAACTCTGCTTAGGAAACTGACAAGAACAGTAGATCCTCTTCAGTCCAATACACTCTACATGCTGGGAACAGACGCCCGGGCTATTTGCCCTGTGTATGACAATGGGAGCACAATAGTGTCTCTTCTTACCAGAAAACAACTCTTGCTCTTAGTACCAGAAACTGCATGTCATTCAACTCCATTTAGGACTAGAAAACAAACGATAGCTCGCCTTACAAGAAACACACTCTGCTTTTGAGAAAAGAGCACTCTTCTACTCTACTGTGTTTCCTATAGGGCCAGAACAGTGTGCTTGCTCAGAACAAAAGAACTGTACTCCCTACACAAACAGGCCAAATCTAGTTCAATTCTGCTTAGTAAACTGAGAAGAACAGTATCTCCTCTTCAGTCCAATACACTGTACATGCTGGGAGCAGGCGCCAGTGCTATTTGCACTGTGTACGACAAAGGGAGCACAATAGTAACTCTTCTTACCAGAAAACAACTGTTGCTCCTAGGACCAGAAACTGCATGTGATTCAACTCCATTTAAGACTGGGAAACAAACGCTAGCTCGCCTTACAAGAAACACACTCTGCTTTTGAGAAAAGAGCACTCTTCTACTCTACTGTGTTTCCTATAGGGCCAGTACAGTGAGCTTGCTCAGAACAAAAGAACTGTGATTCCTACACACAGGGGCCATATCCAGTTCAATTCTGCTTAGGAAACTGACAAGAACAGTAGCTCCTCTTCAGTCCAATACACTGTACTTGCTGGGAACAGATGCACAACTCTTGCATGTAGGACCAAAAACTGCATGTGATTCAACTCCATTTAGGACTGGGAAACAAACGCTAGCTCGCCTTACAAGAAACACACTCTGCTTTTGAGAAAAGAGCACTCTTCTACTCCAATGTGTTTCCTATAGGGCCAGAACAGTGAAATTGCTCAGAACAAATGAACTGTGCTTCCTACACACACGGGCCATATCTAGTTCAACTCTGCTTAGGAACCTGACAAGAACAGTAGATCCTCTTCAGTCCAATACACTGTACATGCTGGGAACAAATGCCAGTGCTATTTGCCCTGTGTATGACAATGGGAGTGCAATAGTGACTCTTCTGACCAGAAAAAAACTCTTGCTTGTAGGAGCAGAAACTGCATGTGATTCAAATCCATTTAGGACTGAGAAACAAACGCTAGCTCGCCTTACAAGAAACACACTCTGCTTTTGAGAAAAGAGTACTCTTCTACTCTACTGTGTTTCCTATAGGAGCAGAACAGTGAGCTTGCTCAGAACATAAGAATTGTGCTTCCTACACACAGGGGCCATATCTAGTTCAACTCTGCATCGGAAACTGACAAGAACAGTAGATCCTCTTCAGTCCAATACACTGTACATGCTGGGAACAGACGCCAGTGCTCTTTGCCCTGTGTATGACAATGGGAGTGCAATAATGACTCTTCTTACCAGAAAAATCTCTTGCTCGTAGGACCAGAAACTGCATGTGATTCAACTCCATTTAGGTCTGGGAAGCAAACGCTAGCTCGCCTTAGAAGAAACACACTCTGCTTTTGAGAAAAGAGCACTCTTCTACTCTACTGTGTTTCCTATAGGGCCAGAAAGTGAGCATGCTCAGAACAAAAGAACTGTGCTTCCTATACACACGGGCCATATCTTGTTCAACTCTGCTTAGGAAACTGACAAGAACAGTATCACCACTTCAGTCCAATATACTGTACTTGATTGGAACAGACGCAAGTGCTATTTGCACTGTATATGGCAATGGGAGCGCAATAGTGACTTTTTTTTTTTACCAAATAACAACTCTACTCATAGGACCAGAAACTGCATGTGATTCAACTTCATTTAGGACTGGGAAACAAAAGCTAGCTCGCCTTACAAGAAACACACTCTGCTTTTGAGAAAAGAGCACTCTTCTACACTACTGTGTTTCCTATAGGACCAGAACAGTGAGCTTGCTCAGGACAAAAGAACTGTGCTTCCTACACACACGGGCCATATCTAGTTCAACTCTGCTTAGGAACCTGACAAGAACAGTAGATCCTCTTCAGTCCAATACACTCTACATGCTGGGAACAGACGCCCGGGCTATTTGCCCTGTGTATGACAATGGGAGCACAATAGTGTCTCTTCTTACCAGAAAACAACTCTTGCTCGTAGGACCAGAAACTGCATGTCATTCAACTCCATTTAGGACTAGAAAACAAACGATAGCTCGCCTTAGAAGAAACACACTCTGCTTTTGAGAAAAGAGCACTCTTCTACTCTGCTGTTTTTCCTATAGGGCCAGTGCAGTGAGCTTGCTCAGAACAAAAGAACTGTGCATCCTACACACACGGGCCATATCTAGTTCAATTCTGCTTAGGAAACAGACAAGAACAGTAGATCCTCTTCAGTCCAATACACTGTACTTGCTGGGAACAGACGCCAGTGCTATTTGCACTGTGTATGGCAAATAGTGACTTTTCTTACCAGAAAACAACTCTTGCTCGTAAGACCAGAAACTGCATGGGATTCAACTCCATTTAGGACTGGGAAACAAACGCTAGCTCGCCTTACAAGAAACACACTCTGCTTTTGAGAAAAGAGCACTCTTCTACTCTACTGTGTTTCCTATGGGCTCCGAACAGTGAGCTTGCTCAGAACGAATGAACTGTGCTTTTTACACATATGAGCCATACCTAGTTCAACTCTGCTTAGGAAACTGACAAGAACAGTATCTCCTCTTCAGTCCAATACACTGTACTTGCTGGGAACAGACGCCAGTGCTATTTGCACTGTGTATAGCAATGGGAGCGCAATAGTGACTCTTCTTAACAGAAAACAACTCTTGCTCTTAGGACCAGAAACTGCTTGTGATTCAACTCCATTTAGGACTGGGAAACAAACGCTAGCTCACCTTACAAGAAACACACTCTGCTTTTGAGAAAAGAGCACTCTTCTACTCTACTGTGTTTCCTATAGGGCAAAAACAGTGAGCTTGCTCAGAACAAAAGAACTGTGCTTCCTACACACACGGGCCTTATCTAGTTCAACTCTGCTTAGGAATCTGACAAGAACAGTATATCCTATTCTGTCCAATACACTGTACTTGCTGGGAACAGAAACGAGTGCTATTTGCACTGTGTATGGTAATGGAAGCGCAATAGTGACTCTTCTTACCAGAAAACAACTCTTGCTCGTAGGACCAGAAACTGCATGTGATTGAACTCCATTTAGGACTGGGAAACAAACGCTAGCTCGCCTTACATTAAACACACTCTGCTTTTGAGAAAAGAGCACTCTTCTACTCTACTCTGTTTCCTATAGGGCCAGAACAGTGAGCTTGCTCAGAATAAAAGAACTGTGCTTCCTACAAACACGGGCCATATCTAGTTCAACTCTGCTTAGGAAACTGACAAGAACAGTAGCTTCTCTTCAGTCCAATACACTGTACTTGCTGGGAACAGACGCGAGTGCTATTTGCACTGTGTATGTAAATGGGAGCGCAATAGTGACTCTTCTTACCAGAAAACAACTCTTGCTCATAGGACCAGAAACTGCATGTGATTGAACTCCATTTAGGACTGGGAAACAAATGCTAACTCGCCTTATAAGAAACACACTCTGCTTTTGAGAAAAGAGCACTCTTCTACTCTACTGTGTTTCCTATAGCGCCAGAACAGTTAGCTTGCTCAGAACAAAAGAATTGTGCTTCCTACACACACGGCCATATCTAGTTCAATTCTGCTTAGTAAACTGAGAAGAACAGTATCTCCTCTTCAGTCCAATACACTGTACGTGCTGGGAACAGGAGCCAGTGCTATTTGCACTGTGTACGACAAAGGGAGCACAATAGTAACTCTTCTTACCAGAAAACAACTCTTGCTCGTAGGACCAGAAACTGCATGTGATTCAACTCCATTTAAGACTGGGAAACAAACGCTAGCTCGCCTTACAAGAACACACTCTGCTTTTGAGAAAAGAGCACTCTTCTACTCTACTGTGTTTCCTATAGGGCCAGTACAGTGAGCTTGCTCAGAACAAAAGAACTGTGCTTCCTACACAAATGGCCATATCCAGTTCAATTCTGCTTAGGAAACTGACAAGAACAGTAGCTCCTCTTCAGTCCAATACACTGTACTTGCTGGGAACAGATGCACAACTCTTGCATGTAGGACCAAAAACTGCATGTGATTCAACTCCATTTAGGACTGGGAAACAAACGCTAGCTCGCCTTACAAGAAACACACTCTGCTTTTGAGAAAAGAGCACTCTTCTACTCTACTGTGTTTCCTATAGGGCCAGAACAGTGAAATTGCTCAGAACAAAAGAACTGTGCTTCCTACACACACGGGCCATATCTAGTTCAACTCTGCTTAGGAACCTGACAAGAACAGTAGATCTTCTTCAGTCCAATACACTGTACATGCTGGGAACAAATGCCAGTGCTATTTGCCCTGTGTATGACAATGGGAGTGCAATAGTGACTCTTCTTACCAGAAAAAAACTCTTGCTTGTAGGAGTAGAAACTGCATGTGATTCAAATCCATTTAGGACTGAGAAACAAATGCTAGTTCGCCTTAGAAGAAACACACTCTGCTTTTGAGAAAAGAGCACTCTTCTACTCTACTGTGTTTCCTATAGGGCCAGAAAGTGAGCATGCTCAGAACAAAAGAACTGTGCTTCCTATACACACGGGCCATATCTTGTTCAACTCTGATTAGGAAACTGACAAGAACAGTATCACCACTTCAGTCCAATACACTGTACTTGATTGGAACAGACGCAATGCTATTTGCACTGTATATGTCAATGGGAGCGCAATAGTGACTTTTTTTTTTACCAAATAACAACTCTACTCATAGGACCAGAAACTGCATGTGATTCAACTTCATTTAGGACTGGGAAACAAAAGCTAGCTCGCCTTACAAGAAACACACTCTGCTTTTGAGAAAAGAGCACTCTTCTACTCTACTGTGTTTCCTATATGGCCTGAACAGTGAGCTTGCTCAGGACAAAAGAACTGTGCTTCCTACACACACGGGCCATATCTAGTTCAACTCTGCTTAGGAAACTAACAAGAACAGTAGATTCTCTTCAGTCCAATACACTCTACATGCTGGGAACAGACGCCCGGGCTATTTGCCCTGTGTATGACAATGGGAGCACAATAGTGTCTCTTCTTACCAGAAAACAACTCTTGCTCATAGTACCAGAAACTGCATGTCATTCAACTCCATTTAGGACTAGAAAACAAACGATAGCTCGCCTTACAAGAAACACACTCTGCTTTTGAGAAAAGAGCACTCTTCTATTCTACTGTGTTTCCTAAGGGCCAGAACAGTGTGCTTGCTTAGAACAAAAGAACTGTGCTCCCTACACAAACAGGCCAAATCTAGTTCAATTCTTCTTAGCAAACTGAGAAGAACAGTATCTCCTCTTCAGTCCAATACACTGTACTTGCTGGGAACAGGCGCCAGTGCTATTTGCACTGTGTACGACAAAGGGAGCACAATAGTAACTCTTCTTACCAGAAAACAACTGTTGCTCATAGGACCAGAAACTGCATGTGATTCAACTCCATTTAAGACTGGGAAACAAATGCTAGCTCGCCTTACAAGAAACACACTATGCTTTTGAGAAAAGAGCACTCTTCTACTCTACTGTGTTTCCTATAGGGCCAGTACAGTGAGCTTGCTCAGAACAAAAGAACTGTGCTTCCTACACAAATGGCCATATCCAGTTCAATTCTGCTTAGGAAACTGGCAAGAACAGTAGCTCCTCTTCAGTCCAATACACTGTATTTGCTGGGAACAGATGCACAACTCTTGCATGTAGGACCAAAAACTGCATGTGATTCAACTCCATTTAGGACTGGGAAACAAACGCTAGCTCGCCTTACAAGAAACACACTCTGCTTTTGAGAAAAGAGCACTCTTCTACTCTACTGTGTTTCCTATAGGGCCAGAACAGTGAAATTGCTCAGAACAAATGAACTGTGCTTCCAACACACACGGGCCATATCTAGTTCAACTCTGCTTAGGAACCTGACAAGAACAGTAGATCCTCTTCAGTCCAATACACTGTACATGCTGGGAACAAATGCCAGTGCTATTTGCCCTGTGTATGACAATGGGAGTGCAATAGTGACTCTTCTTACCAGAAAAAAACTCTTGCTTGTAGGAGCAGAAACTGCATGTGATTCAAATCCATTTAGGACTGAGAAACAAACGCTAGCTCGCCTTACAAGAAACACACTATGCTTTTGAGAAAAGAGTACTCTTCTACTCTACTGTGTTTCCTATAGGAGCAGAACAGTGAGCTTGCTCAGAACATAAGAATTGTGCTTCCTACACACAGGGGCCATATCTAGTTCAACTCTGCATCGGAAACTGACAAGAACAGTAGATCCTCTTCAGTCCAATGCACTGTACATGCTGGGAACAGACGCCAGTGCTATTTGCCTTGTGTATGACAATGGGAGTGCAATAGTGACTCTTCTTACCAGAAAAAACTCTTGCTCGTAGGACCAGAAACTGCACGTGATTCAACTCCATTTAGGTCTGGGAAGCAAACGCTAGCTCGCCTTAGAAGAAACACACTCTGCTTTTGAGAAAAGAGCACTCTTCTACTCTACTGTGTTTCCTATAGGGCCAGAAAGTGAGCATGCTCAGAACAAAAGAACTGTGCTTCCTATACACACGGGCCATATCTTGTTCAACTCTGATTAGGAAACTGACAAGAACAGTATCACCACTTCAGTCCAATATACTGTACTTGATTGGAAGAGACGCCAGTGCTATTTGCACTGTATATGGCAATGGGAGCGCAATAGTGACTTTTTTTTTAACCAAATAACAACTCTACTCATAGGACCAGAAACTGCATGTGATTCAACTTCATTTAGGACTGGGAAACAAAAGCTAGCTCGCCTTACAAGAAACACACTCTGCTTTTGAGAAAAGAGCACTCTTCTACACCACTATGTTTCCTATAGGGCCAGAACAGTGAGCTTCCTCAGGACAAAAGAATTGTGCTTCCTACAAACACGGGCCATATCTAGTTCAACTCTGCTTAGGAAACTGACAAGAACAGTAGATCCTCTTCAGTCCAATACACTCTACATGCTGGGAACAGACGCCCGGGCTATTTGCCCTGTGTATGACAATGGGAGCACAATAGTGTCTCTTCTTACCAGAAAACAACTCTTGCTCGTAGGACCAGAAACTGCATGTCATTCAACTCCATTTAGGACTAGAAAACAAACGATAGCTTGCCTTACAAGAAACACACTCTGCTTTTGAGAAAAGAGCACTCTTCTACTCTACTGTGTTTCCTATAGGGCCAGTACAGTGAGCTTGCTCAGAACAAAAGAACTGTGCTTCCTACACAAATGGCCATATCCAGTTCAATTCTGCTTAGGAAACTGACAAGAACAGTAGCTCCTCTTCAGTCCAATACACTGTACTTGCTGGGAACAGATGCACAACTCTTGCGCGTTGGACCAAAAACTGCATGTGATTCAACTCCATTTAGTTCTGGGAAGCAAACGCTAGCTCGCCTTAGAAGAAACACACTCTGCTTTTGAGAAAAGAGCACTCTTCTACTCTACTGTGTTTCCTATAGGGCCAGAAAGTGAGCATGCTCGGAACAAAAGAACTGTGCTTCCTATACACACGGGCCATATCTTGTTCAACTCTGATTAGGAACCTGACAAGAACAGTATCACCACTTCAGTCCAATACACTGTACTTGATTGGAACAGACGCAAGTGCTATTTGCACTGTATATGGCAATGGGAGCCCAATAGTGACTTTTTTTTTTTACCAAATAACAACTCTACTCATAGGACCAGAAACTGCATGTGATTCAACTTCATTTAGGACTGGGAAACAAAAGCTAGCTCGCCTTACAAGAAACACACTCTGCTTTTGAGAAAAGAGCACTCTTCTACACTACTGTGTTTCCTATAGGGCCAGAACAGTGAGCTTGCTCAGGACAAAAGAACTGTGCTTCCTACACACACGGGCCATATCTAGTTCAACTCTGCTTAGGAAACTGACAAGAACAGTAGATCCTCTTCAGTCCAATACACTCTACATGCTGGGAACAGACGCCCGGGCTATTTGCCCTGTGTATGACAATGGGAGCACAATAGTGTCTCTTCTTACCAGAAAACAACTCTTGCTCGTAGGACCAGAAACTGCATGTCATTCAACTCCATTTAGGACTAGAAAACAAACGATAGCTCGCCTTACAAGAAACACACTCTGCTTTTGAGAAAAGAGCACTCTTCTACTCTACTGTTTTTCCTATAGGGCGAGTACAGTGAGCTTGCTCAGAACAAAAGAACTGTGCATCCTACACACACGGGCCATATCTAGTTCAATTCTGCTTAGGAAACTGACAAGAACAGTAGATCCTCTTCAGTCCAATACACTGTACTTGCGGGGAACAGACGCCAGTGCTATTTGCACTGTGTATGCCAAATAGTGACTTTTCTTACCAGAAAACAACTCTTGCTCGTAAGACCAGAAACTGCATGGGATTCAACTCCATTTAGGACTGGGAAACAAACGCTAGCTCGCCTTACAAGAAACACACTCTGCTTTTGAGAAAAGAGCACTCTTCTACTCTACTGTGTTTTCTATTGGCTCCGAACAGTGAGCTTGCTCAGAACGAATGAACTGTGCTTTTTACACATATGAGCCATACCTAGTTCAACTCTGCTTAGGAAACTGACAAGAACAGTATTTCCTCTTCAGTCCAATACACTGTACTTGCTGGGAACAGACGCCAGTGCTATTTGCACTGTGTATAGCAATGGGAGCGCAATAGTGACTCTTCTTAACAGAAAACAACTCTTGCTCTTAGGACCAGAAACTGCTTGTGATTCAACTCCATTTAGGACTGGGAAACAAACGCTAGCTCACCTTACAAGAAACACACTCTGCTTTTGAGAAAAGAGCACACTTCTACTCTACTGTGTTTCCTATAGGGCAAAAACAGTGAGCTTGCTCAGAACAAAAGAACTGTGCTTCCTACACACACGGGCCTTATCTAGTTCAACTCTGCTTAGGAATCTGACAAGAACAGTATATCCTATTCTGTCCAATACACTGTACTTGCTGGGAACAGAAACGAGTGCTATTTGCACTGTGTATGGTAATGGAAGCGCAATAGTGACTCTTCTTACCAGAAAACAACTCTTGCTCGTAGGACCAGAAACTGCATGTGATTTAACTCCATTTAGGACTGGGAAACAAACGCTAGCTCGCCTTACATTAAACACACTCTGCTTTTGAGGAAAGAGCACTCTTCTACTCTACTGTGTTTTTTATAAGGCCAGAACAGTGAGCTGCTCAGAATAAAAGAACTGTGCTTCCTACACACACGGGCCATATCTAGTTCAACTCTGCTTAGAAAACTGACAAGAACAGTAGCTTCTCTTCAGTCCAGTACACTGTACTTGCTGGGAACAGACGCGAGTGCTATTTGCACTGTGTATGTAAATGGGAGCGCAATAGTGACTCTTCTTACCAGAAAACAACTCTTGCTCGTAGGACCAGAAACTGCATGTGATTGAACTCCATTTAGGACTGGGAAACAAATGCTAACTCGCCTTATAAGAAACACACTCTGCTTTTGAGAAAAGAGCACTCTTCTACTCTACTGTGTATCCAAAAGCGCCAGAACAGTTAGCTTGCTCAGAACAAAAGAATTGTGCTTCCTACACACACGGCCATATCTAGTTCAATTCTGCTTAGTAAAATGAGAAGAACAGTATCTCCTCTTCAGTCCAATACACTGTACATGCTGGGAACAGACGCCAGTGCTATTTGCACTGTGTACGACAAAGGAAGCACAATAGTAACTCTTCTTACCAGAAAACAACTCTTGCTCGTAGGACCAGAAACTGCATGTGATTCAACTCCATTTAAGACTGGGAAACAAACGCTAGCTCGCCTTACAAGAAACACACTCTGCTTTTGAGAAAAGAGCACTCTTCTACTCTACTGTGTTTCCTATAGGGCCAGTAGAGTGAGCTTGCTCAGAACAAAAGAACTGTGCTTCCTACACAAATGGCCATATCCAGTTCAATTCTGCTTAGGAAACTGACAAGAACAGTAGCTCCTCTTCAGTCCAATACACTGTACTTGCTGGGAACAGATGCACAACTCTTGCGCGTTGGACCAAAAACTGCATGTGATTCAACTCCATTTAGGTCTGGGAAGCAAACGCTAGCTCGCCTTAGAAGAAACACACTCTGCTTTTGAGAAAAGAGCACTCTTCTACTCTACTGTGTTTCCTATAGGGCCAGAAAGTGAGCATGCTCAGAACAAAAGAACTGTGCTTCCTATACACACGGGCCATATCTTGTTCAACTCTGATTTGGAACCTGACAAGAACAGTATCACCATTTCAGTCCAATACACTGTACTTGATTGGAACAGACGCAAGTGCTATTTGCACTGTATATGGCAATGGGAGCCCAATAGTGACTTTTTTTTTTTACCAAATAACAACTCTACTCATAGGACCAGAAACTGCATGTGATTCAACTTCATTTAGGACTGGGAAACAAAAGCTAGCTCGCCTTAGAAGAAACACACTCTGCTTTTGAGAAAAGAGCACTCTTCTACACTACTGTGTTTCCTATAGGGCCAGAACAGTGAGCTTGCTCAGGACAAAAGAACTGTGCTTCCTACACACACGGGCCATATCTAGTTCAACTCTGCTTAGGAAACTGACAAGAACAGTAGATCCTCTTCAGTCCAATACACTCTACATGCTGGGAACAGACGCCCGGGCTATTTGCCCTGTGTATGACAATGGGAGCACAATAGTGTCTCTTCTTACCAGAAAACAACTCTTGCTCGTAGGACCAGAAACTGCATGTCATTCAACTCCATTTAGGACTAGAAAACAAACGATAGCTCGCCTTACAAGAAACACACTCTGCTTTTGAGAAAAGAGCACTCTTCTACTCTGCTGTTTTTCCTATAGGGCGAGTACAGTGAGCTTGCTCAGAACAAAAGAACTGTGCATCCTACACACACGGGCCATATCTAGTTCAATTCTGCTTAGGAAACTGACAAGAACAGTAGATCCTCTTCAGTCCAATACACTGTACTTGCGGGGAACAGACGCCAGTGCTATTTGCACTGTGTATGCCAAATAGTGACTTTTCTTACCAGAAAACAACTCTTGCTCGTAAGACCAGAAACTGCATGGGATTCAACTCCATTTAGGACTGGGAAACAAACGCTAGCTCGCCTTACAAGAAACACACTCTGCTTTTGAGAAAAGAGCACTCTTCTACTCTACTGTGTTTCCTATGGGCTCCGAACAGTGAGCTTGCTCAGAACGAATGAACTGTGCTTTTTACACATATGAGCCATACCTAGTTCAACTCTGCTTAGGAAACTGACAAGAACAGTATTTCCTCTTCAGTCCAATACACTGTACTTGCTGGGAACAGACGCCAGTGCTATTTGCACTGTGTATAGCAATGGGAGCGCAATAGTGACTCTTCTTAACAGAAAACAACTCTTGCTCTTAGGACCAGAAACTGCTTGTGATTCAACTCCATTTAGGACTGGGAAACAAACGCTAGCTCACCTTACAAGAAACACATTCTGCTTTTGAGAAAAGAGCACACTTCTACTCTACTGTGTTTCCTATAGGGCAAAAACAGTGAGCTTGCTCAGAACAAAAGAACTGTGCTTCCTACACACACGGGCCTTATCTAGTTCAACTCTGCTTAGGAATCTGACAAGAACAGTATATCCTATTCTGTCCAATACACTGTACTTGCTGGGAACAGAAACGAGTGCTATTTGCACTGTGTATGGTAATGGAAGCGCAATAGTGACTCTTCTTACCAGAAAACAACTCTTGCTCGTAGGACCAGAAACTGCATGTGATTTAACTCCATTTAGGACTGGGAAACAAACGCTAGCTCGCCTTACATTAAACACACTCTGCTTTTGAGGAAAGAGCACTCTTCTACTCTACTGTGTTTTTTATAGGGCCAGAACAGTGAGCTGCTCAGAATAAAAGAACTGTGCTTCCTACACACACGGGCCATATCTAGTTCAACTCTGCTTAGAAAACTGACAAGAACAGTAGCTTCTCTTCAGTCCAGTACACTGTACTTGCTGGGAACAGACGCCAGTGCTATTTGCACTGTGTATGTAAATGGGAGCGCAATAGTGACTCTTCTTACCAGAAAACAACTCTTGCTCGTAGGACCAGAAACTGCCTGTGATTGAACTCCATTTAGGACTGGGAAACAAATGCTAACTCGCCTTATAAGAAACACACTCTGCTTTTGAGAAAAGAGCACTCTTCTACTCTACTGTGTATCCAAAAGCGCCAGAACAGTTAGCTTGCTCAGAACAAAAGAATTGTGCTTCCTACACACACGGCCATATCTAGTTCAATTCTGCTTAGTAAAATGAGAAGAACAGTATCTCCTCTTCAGTCCAATACACTGTACATGCTGGGAACAGACGCCAGTGCTATTTGCACTGTGTACGACAAAGGAAGCACAATAGTAACTCTTCTTACCAGAAAACAACTCTTGCTCGTAGGACCAGAAACTGCATGTGATTCAAGTCCATTTAAGACTGGGAAACAAACGCTAGCTCGCCATACAAGAAACACACTCTGCTTTTGAGAAAAGAGCACTCTTCTACTCTACTGTGTTTCCTATAGGGCCAGTACAGTGAGCTTGCTCAGAACAAAAGAACTGTGCTTCCTACACAAATGGCCATATCCAGTTCAATTCTGCTTAGGAAACTGACAAGAACAGTAGCTCCTCTTCAGTCCAATACACTGTACTTGCTGGGAACAGATGCACAACTCTTGCGCGTTGGACCAAAAACTGCATGTGATTCAACTCCATTTAGGACTGGGAAACAAAAGCTAGCTCGCCTTACAAGAAACACACTCTGCTTTTGAGAAAAGAGCACTCTTCTACTCTACTGTGTTTCCTATAGGGCCAGAAAGTGAGCATGCTCAGAACAAAAGAACTGTGCTTCCTATACACACGGGCCATATCTTGTTCAACTCTGATTAGGAACCTGACAAGAACAGTATCACCACTTCAGTCCAATACACTGTACTTGATTGGAACAGACGCAAGTGCTATTTGCACTGTATATGGCAATGGGAGCCCAATAGTGACTTTTTTTTTTACCAAATAACAACTCTACTCATAGGACCAGAAACTGCATGTGATTCAACTTCATTTAGGACTGGGAAACAAAAGCTAGCTCGCCTTGCAAGAAACACACTCTGCTTTTGAGAAAAGAGCACTCTTCTACACTACTGTGTTTCCTATAGGGCCAGAACAGTGAGCTTGCTCAGGACAAAAGAACTGTGCTTCCTACACACACGGGCCATATCTAGTTCAACTCTGCTTAGGAAACTGACAAGAACAGTAGATCCTCTTCAGTCCAATACACTCTACATGCTGGGAACAGACGCCCGGGCTATTTGCCCTGTGTATGACAATGGGAGCACAATAGTGTCTCTTCTTACCAGAAAACAACTCTTGTTCGTAGGACCAGAAACTGCATGTCATTCAACTCCATTTAGGACTAGAAAACAAACGATAGCTCGCCTTACAAGAAACACACTCTGCTTTTGAGAAAAGAGCACTCTTCTACTCTGCTGTTTTTCCTATAGGGCGAGTACAGTGAGCTTGCTCAGAACAAAAGAACTGTGCATCCTACACACACGGGCCATATCTAGTTCAATTCTGCTTAGGAAACTGACAAGAACAGTAGATCCTCTTCAGTCCAATACACTGTACTTGCGGGGAACAGACGCCAGTGCTATTTGCACTGTGTATGCCAAATAGTGACTTTTCTTACCAGAAAACAACTCTTGCTCGTAAGACCAGAAACTGCATGGGATTCAACTCCATTTAGGACTGGGAAACAAACGATAGCTCGCCTTACAAGAAACACACTCTGCTTTTGAGAAAAGAGCACCCTTCTACTCTACTGTGTTTCCTATGGGCTCCGAACAGTGAGCTTGCTCAGAACGAATGAACTGTGCTTTTTACACATATGAGCCATACCTAGTTCAACTCTGCTTAGGAAACTGACAAGAACAGTATTTCCTCTTCAGTCCAATACACTGTACTTGCTGGGAACAGACGCCAGTGCTATTTGCACTGTGTATAGCAATGGGAGCGCAATAGTGACTCTTCTTAACAGAAAACAACTCTTGCTCTTAGGACCAGAAACTGCTTGTGATTCAACTCCATTTAGGACTGGGAAACAAACGCTAGCTCACCTTACAAGAAACACACTCTGCTTTTGAGAAAAGAGCACACTTCTACTCTACTGTGTTTCCTATAGGGCAAAAACAGTGAGCTTGCTCAGAACAAAAGAACTGTGCTTCCTACACACACGGGCCTTATCTAGTTCAACTCTGCTTAGGAATCTGACAAGAACAGTATATCCTATTCTGTCCAATACACTGTACTTGCTGGGAACAGAAACGAGTGCTCTTTGCACTGTGTATGGTAATGGAAGCGCAATAGTGACTCTTCTTACCAGAAAACAACTCTTGCTCGTAGGACCAGAAACTGCATGTGATTTAACTCCATTTAGGACTGGGAAACAAACGCTAGCTCGCCTTACATTAAACACACTCTGCTTTTGAGGAAAGAGCACTCTTCTACTCTACTGTGTTTTTTATAGGGCCAGAACAGTGAGCTGCTCAGAATAAAAGAACTGTGCTTCCTACACACACGGGCCATATCTAGTTCAACTCTGCTTAGGAAACTGACAAGAACAGTAGCTTCTCTTCAGTCCAGTACACTGTACTTGCTGGGAACAGACGCGAGTGCTATTTGCACTGTGTATGTAAATGGGAGCGCAATAGTGACTCTTCTTACCAGAAAACAACTCTTGCTCATAGGACCAGAAACTGCATGTGATTGAACTCCATTTAGGACTGGGAAACAAATGCTAACTCGCCTTATAAGAAACACACTCTGCTTTTGAGAAAAGAGCACTCTTCTACTCTACTGTGTTTCCTATAGCGCCAGAACAGTTAGCTTGCTCAGAACAAAAGAATTGTGCTTCCTACACACACGGCCATATCTAGTTCAATTCTGCTTAGTAAACTGAGAAGAACAGTATCTCCTCTTCAGTCCAATACACTGTACATGCTGGGAACAGGCGCCAGTGCTATTTGCACTGTGTACGACAAAGGGAGCACAATAGTAACTCTTCTTACCAGAAAACAACTCTTGCTCGTAGGACCAGAAACTGCATGTGATTCAACTCCATTTAAGACAGGGAAACAAACGCTAGCTCGCCTTACAAGAAACACACTCTGCTTTTGAGAAAAGAGCACTCTTCTACTCTACTGTGTTTCCTATAGGGCCAGTACAGTGAGCTTGCTCAGAACAAAAGAACTGTGCTTCCTACACAAATGGCCATATCCAGTTCAATTCTGCTTAGGAAACTGACAAGAACAGTAGCTCCTCTTCAGTCCAATACACTGTACTTGCTGGGAACAGATTTACAACTCTTGCATGTAGGACCAAAAACTGCATGTGATTCAACTCCATTTAGGACTGGGAAACAAACGCTAGCTCGCCTTACAAGAAACACACTCTGCTTTTGAGAAAAGAGCACTCTTCTACTCTACTGTGTTTCCTATAGGGCCAGAACAGTGAAATTGCTCAGAACAAAAGAACTGTGCTTCCTACACACACGGGCCATATCTAGTTCAACTCTGCTTAGGAACCTGACAAGAACAGTAGATCTTCTTCAGTCCAATACACTGTACATGCTGGGAACAAATGCCAGTGCTATTTGCCCTGTGTATGACAATGGGAGTGCAATAGTGACTCTTCTTACCAGAAAAAAACTCTTGCTTGTAGGAGCAGAAACTGCAAGTGATTCAAATCCATTTAGGACTGAGAAACAAACGCTAGCTCGCCTTAGAAGAAACACACTCTGCTTTTGAGAAAAGAGCACTCTTCTACTCTACTGTGTTTCCTATAGGGCCAGAAAGTGAGCATGCTCAGAACAAAAGAACTGTGCTTCTTATACACACGGGCCATATCTTGTTCAACTCTGATTAGGAACCTGACAAGAACAGTATCACCACTTCAGTCCAATACACTGTACTTGATTGGAACAGACGCAATGCTATTTGCACTGTATATGGCAATGGGAGCGCAATAGTGACTTTTTTTTTTTTACCAAATAACAACTCTACTCATAGGACCAGAAACTCCATGTGATTCAACTTCATTTAGGACTGGGAAACAAAAGCTAGCTCGCCTTACAAGAAACACACTCTGCTTTTGAGAAAAGAGCACTCTTCTACTCTACTGTGTTTCCTATAGGGCCAGTACAGTGAGCTTGCTCAGAACAAAAGAACTGTGCTTCCTACACAAATGGCCATATCCAGTTCAATTCTGCTTAGGAAACTGACAAGAACAGTAGCTCCTCTTCAGTCCAATACACTGTACTTGCTGGGAACAGATGCACAACTCTTGCATGTAGGACCAAAAACTGCATGTGATTCAACTCCATTTAGGACTGGGAAACAAACGCTAGCTCGCCTTACAAGAAACACACTCTGCTTTTGAGAAAAGAGCACTCTTCTACTCTACTGTGTTTCCTATAGGGCCAGAACAGTGAAATTGCTCAGAACAAAAGAACTGTGCTTCCTACACACACGGGCCATATCTAGTTCAACTCTGCTTAGGAACCTGACAAGAACAGTAGATCTTCTTCAGTCCAATACACTGTACATGCTGGGAACAAAAGCCAGTGCTATTTGCCCTGTGTATGACAATGGGAGTGCAATAGTGACTCTTCTTACCAGAAAAAAACTCTTGCATGTAGGAGCAGAAACTGCAAGTGATTCAAATCCATTTAGGACTGAGAAACAAACGCTAGCTCGCCTTAGAAGAAACACACTCTGCTTTTGAGAAAAGAGCACTCTTCTACTCTATTGTGTTTCCTATAGGGCCAGAAAGTGAGCATGCTCAGAACAAAAGAACTGTGCTTCTTATACACACGGGCCATATCTTGTTCAACTCTGATTAGGAACCTGACAAGTACAGTATCACCACTTCAGTCCAATACACTGTACTTGATTCGAACAGACACAATGCTATTTGCACTGTATATGGCAATGGGAGCGCAATAGTGACTTTTTTTTTTTTACCAAATAACAACTCTACTCATAGGACCAGAAACTCCATGTGATTCAACTTCATTTAGGACTGGGAAACAAAAGCTAGCTCGCCTTACAAGAAACACACTCTGCTTTTGAGAAAAGAGCACTCTTCTACTCTACTGTGTTTCCTATATGGCCTGAACAGTGAGCTTGCTCACTACAAAAGAATTGTGCTTCCTACACACACGGGCCATATCTAGTTCAACTCTGCTTAGGAAACTGACAAGAACAGTAGATTCTCTTCAGTCCAATACACTCTACATGCTGGGAACAGACGCCCGGGCTATTTGCCCTGTGTATGACAATGGGAGCACAATAGTGTCTCTTCTTACCAGAAAACAACTCTTGCTCATAGTACCAGAAACTGCATGTCATTCAACTCCATTTAGGACTAGAAAACAAACGATAGCTCGCCTTACAAGAAACACACTCTGCTTTTGAGAAAAGAGCACTCTTCTACTCTACTGTGTTTCCTATAGGGCCAGAACAGTGTGCTTGCTCAGAACAAAAGAACTGTGCTCCCTACACAAACAGGCCAAATCTAGTTCAATTCTTCTTAGCAAACTGAGAAGAACAGTATCTCCTCTTCAGTCCAATACACTGTACATGCTGGGAACAGGCGCCAGTGCTATTTGCACTGTGTACGACAAAGGGAGCACAATAGTAACTCTTCTTACCAGAAAACAACTGTTGCTCATAGGACCAGAAACTGCATGTGATTCAACTCCATTTAAGACTGGGAAACAAACGCTAGCTCGCCTTACAAGAAACACACTCTGCTTTTGAGAAAAGAGCACTCTTCTACTCTACTGTGTTTCCTATAGGGCCAGTACAGTGAGCTTGCTCAGAACAAAAGAACTGTGCTTCCTACACAAATGGCCATATCCAGTTCAATTCTGCTTAGGAAACTGACAAGAACAGTAGCTCCTCTTCAGTCCAATACACTGTACTTGCTGGGAACAGATGCACAACTCTTGCATGTAGGACCAAAAACTGCATGTGATTCAACTCCATTTAAAACTGGGAAACAAAAGCTAGCTCGCCTTACAAGAAACACACTCTGCTTTTGAGAAAAGAGCACTCTTCTACTCTACTGTGTTTCCTATAGGGCCAGAACAGTGAAATTGCTCAGAACAAATGAACTGTGCTTCCTACACACACGGGCCATATCTAGTTCAACTCTGCTTAGGAACCTGGCAAGAACAGTAGATCCTCTTCAGTCCAATACACTGTACATGCTGGGAAAAAATGCCAGTGCTATTTGCCCTGTGTATGACAATGGGAGTGCAATAGTGACTCTTCTTACCAGAAAAAAACTCTTGCTTGTAGGAGCAGAAACTGCATGTGATTCAAATCCATTTAGGACTGAGAAACAAACGCTAGCTCGCCTTACAAGAAACACACTCTGCTTTTGAGAAAAGAGTACTCTTCTACTCTACTGTGTTTCCTATAGGAGCAGAACAGTGAGCTTGCTCAGAACATAAGAATTGTGCTTCCTACACACAGGGGCCATATCTAGTTCAACTCTGCATCGGAAACTGACAAGAACAGTAGATCCTCTTCAGTCCAATGCACTGTACATGCTGGGAACAGACGCCAGTGCTATTTGCCCTGTGTATGACAATGGGAGTGCAATAGTGACTCTTCTTACCAGAAAAAACTCTTGCTCGTAGGACCAGAAACTGCACGTGATTCAACTCCATTTAGGTCTGGGAAGCAAACGCTAGCTCGCCTTAGAAGAAACACACTCTGCTTTTGAGAAAAGAACATTCTTCTACTCTACTGTGTTTCCTATAGGGCCAGAAAGTGAGCATGCTCAGAACAAAAGAACTGTGCTTCCTATACACACGGGTCATATCTTGTTCAACTCTGATTAGGAAACTGACAAGAACAGTATCACCACTTCAGTCCAATATACTGTACTTGATTGGAAGAGACGCCAGTGCTATTTGCACTGTATATGGCAATGGGAGCGCAATAGTGACTTTTTTTTTTTACCAAATAACAACTCTACTCATAGGACCAGAAACTGCATGTGATTCAACTTCATTTAGGACTGGGAAACAAAAGCTAGCTCGCCTTACAAGAAACACACTCTGCTTTTGAGAAAAGAGCACTCTTCTACACCACTGTGTTTCCTATAGGGCCAGAACAGTGAGCTTGCTCAGGGCAAAAGAACTGTGCTTCCTACAAACACGGGCCATATCTAGTTCAACTCTGCTTAGGAAACTGACAAGAACAGTAGATCCTCTTCAGTCCAATACACTCTACATGCTGGGAACAGACGCCCGGGCTATTTGCCCTGTGTATGACAATGGGAGCACAATAGTGTCTCTTCTTACCAGAAAACAACTCTTGCTCGTAGGACCAGAAACTGCATGTCATTCAACTCCATTTAGGACTAGAAAACAAACGATAGCTCGCCTTACAAGAAACACACTCTGCTTTTGAGAAAAGAGTACTCTTCTACTCTGCTGTTTTTCCTATAGGGCGAGTACAGTGACCTTGCTCAGAACAAAAGAACTGTGCATCCTACACACACGGGCCATATCTAGTTCAATTCTGCTTAGGAAACTGACAAGAACAGTAGATCCTCTTCAGTCCAATACACTGTACTTGCGGGGAACAGACGCCAGTGCTATTTGCACTGTGTATGCCAAATAGTGACTTTTCTTACCAGAAAACAACTCTTGCTCGTAAGACCAGAAACTGCATGGGATTCAACTCCATTTAGGACTGGGAAACAAACGCTAGCTCGCCTTACAAGAAACACACTCTGCTTTTGAGAAAAGAGCACTCTTCTACTCTACTGTGTTTCCTATAGGGCCAGTACAGTGAGCTTGCTCAGAACAAAAGAACTGTGCTTCCTACACAAATGGCCATATCCAGTTCAATTCTGCTTAGGAAACTGACAAGAACAGTAGCTCCTCTTCAGTCCAATACACTGTACTTGCTGGGAACAGATGCACAACTCTTGCATGTAGGACCAAAAACTGCATGTGATTCAACTCCATTTAGGACTGGGAAACAAACGCTAGCTCGCCTTATAAGAAACACACTCTGCTTTTGAGAAAAGAGCACTCTTCTACTCTACTGTGTTTCCTATAGGGCCAGAACAGTGAAATTGCTCAGAACAAATGAACTGTGCTTCCTACACACACGGGCCATATCTAGTTCAACTCTGCTTAGGAACCTGGCAAGAACAGTAGATCCTCTTCAGTCCAATACACTGTACATGCTGGGAACAAATGCCAGTGCTATTTGCCCTGTGTATGACAATGGGAGTGCAATAGTGACTCTTCTTACCAGAAAAAAACTCTTGCTTGTAGGAGCAGAAACTGCATGTGATTCAAATCCATTTAGGACTGAGAAACAAACACTAGCTCGCCTTACAAGAAACACACTCTGCTTTTGAGAAAAGAGTACTCTTCTACTCTACTGTGTTTCCTATAGGAGCAGAACAGTGAGCTTGCTCAGAACATAAGAATTGTGCTTCCTACACACAGGGGCCATATCTAGTTCAACTCTGCATCGGAAACTGACAAGAACAGTAGATCCTCTTCAGTCCAATGCACTGTACATGCTGGGAACAGACGCCAGTGCTATTTGCCCTGTGTATGACAATGGGAGTGCAATAGTGACTCTTCTTACCAGAAAAAACTCTTGCTCGTAGGACCAGAAACTGCACGTGATTCAACTCCATTTAGGTCTGGGAAGCAAACGCTAGCTCGCCTTAGAAGAAACACACTCTGCTTTTGAGAAAAGAGCATTCTTCTACTCTACTGTGTTTCCTATAGGGCCAGAAAGTGAGCATGCTCAGAACAAAAGAACTGTGCTTCCTATACACACGGGCCATATCTTGTTCAACTCTGATTAGGAAACTGACAAGAACAGTATCACCACTTCAGTCCAATATACTGTACTTGATTGGAAGAGACGCCAGTGCTATTTGCACTGTATATGGCAATGGGAGCGCAATAGTGACTTTTCTTTTACCAAATAACAACTCTACTCATAGGACCAGAAACTGCATGTGATTCAACTTCATTTAGGACTGGGAAACAAAAGCTAGCTCGCCTTACAAGAAACACACTCTGCTTTTGAGAAAAGAGCACTCTTCTACACCACTGTGTTTCCTATAGGGCCAGAACAGTGAGCTTGCTCAGGACAAAAGAACTGTGCTTCCTACAAACACGGGCCATATCTAGTTCAACTCTGCTTAGGAAACTGACAAGAACAGTAGATCCTCTTCAGTCCAATACACTCTACATGCTGGGAACAGACGCCCGGGCTATTTGCCCTGTGTATGACAATGGGAGCACAATAGTGTCTCTTCTTACCAGAAAACAACTCTTGCTCGTAGGACCAGAAACTGCATGTCATTCAACTCCATTTAGGACTAGAAAACAAACGATAGCTCGCCTTACAAGAAACACACTCTGCTTTTGAGAAAAGAGCACTATTCTACTCTGCTGTTTTTCCTATAGGGCGAGTACAGTGAGCTTGCTCAGAACAAAAGAACTGTGCATCCTACACACACGGGCCATATCTAGTTCAATTCTGCTTAGGAAACTGACAAGAACAGTAGATCCTCTTCAGTCCAATACACTGTACTTGCGGGGAACAGACGCCAGTGCTATTTGCACTGTGTATGCCAAATAGTGACTTTTCTTACCAGAAAACAACTCTTGCTCGTAAGACCAGAAACTGCATGGGATTCAACTCCATTTAGGACTGGGAAACAAACCCTAGCTCGCCTTACAAGAAACACACTCTGCTTTTGAGAAAAGAGCACTCTTCTACTCTACTGTGTTTCCTATGGGCTCCGAACAGTGAGCTTGCTCAGAACGAATGAACTGTGCTTTTTACACATATGAGCCATACCTAGTTCAACTCTGCTTAGGAAACTGACAAGAACAGTATTTCCTCTTCAGTCCAATACACTGTACTTGCTGGGAACAGACGCCAGTGCTATTTGCACTGTGTATAGCAATGGGAGCGCAATAGTGACTCTTCTTAACAGAAAACAACTCTTGCTCTTAGGACCAGAAACTGCTTGTGATTCAACTCCATTTAGGACTGGGAAACAAACGCTAGCTCACCTTACAAGAAACACACTCTGCTTTTGAGAAAAGAGCACACTTCTACTCTACTGTGTTTCCTATAGGGCAAAAACAGTGAGCTTGCTCAGAACAAAAGAACTGTGCTTCCTACACACATGGGCCTTATCTAGTTCAACTCTGCTTAGGAATCTGACAAGAACAGTATATCCTATTCTGTCCAATACACTGTACTTGCTGGGAACAGAAACGAGTGCTATTTGCACTGTGTATGGCAATGGAAGCGCAATAGTGACTCTTCTTACCAGAAAACAACTCTTGCTCGTAGGACCAGAAACTGCATGTGATTTAACTCCATTTAGGACTGGGAAACAAATGCTAGCTCGCCTTACATTAAACACACTCTGCTTTTGAGGAAAGAGCACTCTTCTACTCTACTGTGTTTTTTATAGGGCCAGAACAGTGAGCTGCTCAGAATAAAAGAACTGTGCTTCCTACACACACGGGCCATATCTAGTTCAACTCTGCTTAGAAAACTGACAAGAACAGTAGCTTCTCTTCAGTCCAGTACACTGTACTTGCTGGGAACAGACGCGAGTGCTATTTGCACTGTGTATGTAAATGGGAGCGCAATAGTGACTCTTCTTACCAGAAAACAACTCTTGCTCATAGGACCAGAAACTGCATGTGATTGAACTCCATTTAAGACTGGGAAACAAATGCTAACTCGCCTTATAAGAAACACACTCTGCTTTTGAGAAAAGAGCACTCTTCTACTCTACTGTGTATCCAAAAGCGCCAGAACAGTTAGCTTGCTCAGAACAAAAGAATTGTGCTTCCTACACACACGGCCATATCTAGTTCAATTCTGCTTAGTAAAATGAGAAGAACAGTATCTCCTCTTCAGTCCAATACACTGTACATGCTGGGAACAGACGCCAGTGCTATTTGCACTGTGTACGACAAAGGGAGCACAATAGTAACTCTTCTTACCAGAAAACAACTCTTGCTCGTAGGACCAGAAACTGCATGTGATTCAACTCCATTTAAGACTGGGAAACAAACGCTAGCTCGCCTTACAAGAAACACACTCTGCTTTTGAGAAAAGAGCACTCTTCTACTCTACTGTGTTTCCTATAGGGCCAGTACAGTGAGCTTGCTCAGAACAAAAGAACTGTGCTTCCTACACAAATGGCCATATCCAGTTCAATTCTGCTTAGGAAACTGACAAGAACAGTAGCTCCTCTTCAGTCCAATACACTGTACTTGCTGGGAACAGATGCACAACTCTTGCGCGTTGGACCAAAAACTGCATGTGATTCAACTCCATTTAGGACTGGGAAACAAAAGCTAGCTCGCCTTACAAGAAACACACTCTGCTTTTGAGAAAAGAGCACTCTTCTACTCTACTGTGTTTCCTATAGGGCCAGAACAGTGAAATTGCTCAGAACAAATGAAATGTGCTTCCTACACACACGGGCCATATCTAGTTCAACTCTGCTTAGGAACCTGACAAGAACAGTAGATCCTCTTCAGTCCAATACACTGTAAATGCTGGGAACAAATACCAGTGCTATTTGCCCTGTGTATGACAATGGGAGTGCAATAGTGACTCTTCTTACCAGAAAAAACTCTTGCTTGTAGGAGCAGAAACTGCATGTGATTCAAATCCATTTAGGACTGGGAAACAAACGCTAGCTCGCCTTACAAGAAACACACTATGCTTTTGAGAAAAGAGTACTCTTCTACTCTACTGTGTTTCCTATAGGACCAGAACAGTGAGCTTGCTCAGAACAAAAGAACTGTGCTTCCTACACACAGGGGCCATATCTAGTTCAACTCTGCATCGGAAACTGACAAGAACAGTAGATCCTCTTCAGTCCAATGCACTGTACATGCTGGGAACAGACGCCAGTGCTATTTGCCCTGTGTATGACAATGGGAGTGCAATAGTGACTCTTCTTACCAGAAAAAACTCTTGCTCGTACGACCAGAAACTGCACGTGATTCAACTCCATTTAGGTCTGGGAAGCAAACGCTAGCTCGCCTTAGAAGAAACACACTCTGCTTTTGAGAAAAGAGCACTCTTCTACTCTACTGTGTGTCCTATAGGGCCAGAAAGTGAGCATGCTCAGAACAAAAGAACTGTGCTTCCTATACACACGGGCCATATCTTGTTCAACTCTGATTAGGAAACTGACAAGAACAGTATCACCACTTCAGTCCAATATACTGTACTTGATTGGAAGAGACGCCAGTGCTATTTGCACTGTATATGGCAATGGGAGCGCAATAGTGACTTTTTTTTTACCAAATAACAACTCTACTCATAGGACCAGAAACTGCATGTGATTCAACTTCATTTAGGACTGGGAAACAAAAGCTAGCTCGCCTTACAAGAAACACACTCTGCTTTTGAGAAAAGAGCACTCTTCTACACCACTGTGTTTCCTATAGGGCCAGAACAGTGAGCTTGCTCAGGACAAAAGAACTGTGCTTCCTACAAACACGGCCATATCTAGTTCAACTCTGCTTAGGAAACTGACAAGAACAGTAGATCCTCTTCAGTCCAATACACTCTACATGCTGGGAACAGACGCCCGGGCTATTTGCCCTGTGTATGACAATGGGAGCACAATAGTGTCTCTTCTTACCAGAAAACAACTCTTGCTCGTAGGACCAGAAACTGCATGTCATTCAACTCCATTTAGGACTAAAAAAACAAACGATAGCTCGCCTTACAAGAAACACACTCTGCTTTTGAGAAAAGAGCACTCTTCTACTCTGCTGTTTTTCCTATAGGGCAAGTACAGTGAGCTTGCTCAGAACAAAAGAACTATGCATCCTACACACACGGGCCATATCTAGTTCAATTCTGCTTAGGAAACTGACAAGAACAGTAGATCCTCTTCAGTCCAATACACTGTACTTGCGGGGAACAGACGCCAGTGCTATTTGCACTGTGTATGCCAAATAGTGACTTTTCTTACCAGAAAACAACTCTTGCTCGTAAGACCAGAAACTGCATGGGATTCAACTCCATTTAGGACTGGGAAACAAACGCTAGCTCGCCTTACAAGAAACACACTCTGCTTTTGAGAAAAGAGCACTCTTCTACTCTACTGTGTTTCCTATGGGCTCCGAACAGTGAGCTTGCTCAGAACGAATGAACTGTGCTTTTTACACATATGAGCCATACCTAGTTCAACTCTGCTTAGGAAACTGACAAGAACAGTATTTCCTCTTCAGTCCAATACACTGTACTTGCTGGGAACAGACGCCAGTGCTATTTGCACTGTGTATAGCAATGGGAGCGCAATAGTGACTCTTCTTAACAGAAAACAACTCTTGCTCTTAGGACCAGAAACTGCTTGTGATTCAACTCCATTTAGGACTGGGAAACAAACGCTAGCTCACCTTACAAGAAACACACTCTGCTTTTGAGAAAAGAGCACACTTCTACTCTACTGTGTTTCCTATAGGGCAAAAACAGTGAGCTTGCTCAGAACAAAAGAACTGTGCTCCCTACACAAACAGGCCAAATCTAGTTCAATTCTTCTTAGCAAACTGAGAAGAACAGTATCTCCTCTTCAGTCCAATACACTGTACATGCTGGGAACAGGCGCCAGTGCTATTTGCACTGTGTACGACAAAGGGAGCACAATAGTAACTCTTCTTACCAGAAAACAACTGTTGCTCGTAGGACCAGAAACTGCATGTGATTCAACTCCATTTAAGACTGGGAAACAAACGCTAGCTCGCCTTACAAGAAACACACTCTGCTTTTGAGAAAAGAGCACTCTTCTACTCTACTGTGTTTCCTATAGGGCCAGTACAGTGAGCTTGCTCAGAACAAAAGAACTGTGCTTCCTACACAAATGGCCATATCCAGTTCAATTCTGCTTAGGAAACTGACAAGAACAGTAGCTCCTCTTCAGTCCAATACACTGTACTTGCTGGGAACAGATGCACAACTCTTGCATGTAGGACCAAAAACTGCATGTGATTCAACTCCATTTAGGACTGGGAAACAAACGCTAGCTCGCCTTACAAGAAACACACTCTGCTTTTGAGAAAAGAGCACTCTTCTACTCTACTGTGTTTCCTATAGGGCCAGAACAGTGAAATTGCTCAGAACAAATGAACTGTGCTTCCTACACACACGGGCCATATCTAGTTCAACTCTGCTTAGGAACCTGGCAAGAACAGTAGATCCTCTTCAGTCCAATACACTGTACATGCTGGGAAAAAATGCCAGTGCTATTTGCCCTGTGTATGACAATGGGAGTGCAATAGTGACTCTTCTTACCAGAAAAAAACTCTTGCTTGTAGGAGCAGAAACTGCATGTGATTCAAATCCATTTAGGACTGAGAAACAAACGCTAGCTCGCCTTACAAGAAACACACTCTGCTTTTGAGAAAAGAGTACTCTTCTACTCTACTGTGTTTCCTATAGGAGCAGAACAGTGAGCTTGCTCAGAACATAAGAATTGTGCTTCCTACACACAGGGGCCATATCTAGTTCAACTCTGCATCGGAAACTGACAAGAACAGTAGATCCTCTTCAGTCCAATGCACTGTACATGCTGGGAACAGACGCCAGTGCTATTTGCCCTGTGTATGACAATGGGAGTGCAATAGTGACTCTTCTTACCAGAAAAAACTCTTGCTCGTAGGACCAGAAACTGCACGTGATTCAACTCCATTTAGGTCTGGGAAGCAAACGCTAGCTCGCCTTAGAAGAAACACACTCTGCTTTTGAGAAAAGAGCATTCTTCCACTCTACTGTGTTTCCTATAGGGCCAGAAAGTGAGCATGCTCAGAACAAAAGAACTGTGCTTCCTATACACACGGGCCATATCTTGTTCAACTCTGATTAGGAAACTGACAAGAACAGTATCACCACTTCAGTCCAATATACTGTACTTGATTGGAAGAGACGCCAGTGCTATTTGCACTGTATATGGCAATGGGAGCGCAATAGTGACTTTTTTTTTACCAAATAACAACTCTACTCATAGGACCAGAAACTGCATGTGATTCAACTTCATTTAGGACTGGGAAACAAAAGCTAGCTCGCCTTACAAGAAACACACTCTGCTTTTGAGAAAAGAGCACTCTTCTACACCACTGTGTTTCCTATAGGGCCAGAACAGTGAGCTTGCTCAGGACAAAAGAACTGTGCTTCCTACAAACACGGGCCATATCTAGTTCAACTCTGCTTAGGAAACTGACAAGAACAGTAGATCCTCTTCAGTCCAATACACTCTACATGCTGGGAACAGACGCCCGGGCTATTTGCCCTGTGTATGACAATGGAGGCACAATAGTGTCTCTTCTTACCAGAAAACAACTCTTGCTCGTAGGACCAGAAACTGCATGTCATTCAACTCCATTTAGGACTAGAAAACAAACGATAGCTCGCCTTACAAGAAACACACTCTGCTTTTGAGAAAAGAGCACTCTTCTACTCTGCTGTTTTTCCTATAGGGCGAGTACAGTGAGCTTGCTCAGAACAAAAGAACTGTGCATCCTACACACACGGGCCATATCTAGTTCAATTCTGCTTAGGAAACTGACAAGAACAGTAGATCCTCTTCAGTCCAATACACTGTACTTGCGGGGAACAGACGCCAGTGCTATTTGCACTGTGTATGCCAAATAGTGACTTTTCTTACCAGAAAACAACTCTTGCTCGTAAGACCAGAAACTGCATGGGATTCAACTCCATTTAGGACTGGGAAACAAACGCTAGCTCGCCTTACAAGAAACACACTCTGCTTTTGAGAAAAGAGCACTCTTCTACTCTACTGTGTTTCCTATGGGCTCCGAACAGTGAGCTTGCTCAGAACGAATGAACTGTGCTTTTTACACATATGAGCCATACCTAGTTCAACTCTGCTTAGGAAACTGACAAGAACAGTATTTCCTCTTCAGTCCAATACACTGTACTTGCTGGGAACAGACGCCAGTGCTATTTGCACTGTGTATAGCAATGGGAGCGCAATAGTGACTCTTCTTAACAGAAAACAACTCTTGCTCTTAGGACCAGAAATTGCTTGTGATTCAACTCCATTTAGGACTGGGAAACAAACGCTAGCTCACCTTACAAGAAACACACTCTGCTTTTGAGAAAAGAGCACACTTCTACTCTACTGTGTTTCCTATAGGGCAAAAACAGTGAGCTTGCTCAGAACAAAAGAACTGTGCTTCCTACACACACGGGCCTTATCTAGTTCAACTCTGCTTAGGAATCTGACAAGAACAGTATATCCTATTCTGTCCAATACACTGTACTTGCTGGGAACAGAAACGAGTGCTATTTGCACTGTGTATGGCAATGGAAGCGCAATAGTGACTCTTCTTACCAGAAAACAACTCTTGCTCGTAGGACCAGAAACTGCATGTGATTTAACTCCATTTAGGACTGGGAAACAAACGCTAGCTCGCCTTACATTAAACACACTCTGCTTTTGAGGAAAGAGCACTCTTCTACTCTACTGTGTTTTTTATAGGGCCAGAACAGTGAGCTGCTCAGAATAAAAGAACTGTGCTTCCTACACACACGGGCCATATCTAGTTCAACTCTGCTTAGAAAACTGACAAGAACAGTAGCTTCTCTTCAGTCCAGTACACTGTACTTGCTGGGAACAGACGCGAGTGCTATTTGCACTGTGTATGTAAATGGGAGCGCAATAGTGACTCTTCTTACCAGAAAACAACTCTTGCTCGTAGGACCAGAAACTGCATGTGATTGAACTCCATTTAGGACTGGGAAACAAATGCTAACTCGCCTTATAAGAAACACACTCTGCTTTTGAGAAAAGAGCACTCTTCTACTCTACTGTGTATCCAAAAGCGCCAGAACAGTTAGCTTGCTCAGAACAAAAGAATTGTGCTTCCTACACACACGGCCATATCTAGTTCAATTCTGCTTAGTAAAATGAGAAGAACAGTATCTCCTCTTCAGTCCAATACACTGTACATGCTGGGAACAGACGCCAGTGCTATTTGCACTGTGTACGACAAAGGGAGCACAATAGTAACTCTTCTTACAAGAAAATAACTCTTGCTCGTAGGACCAGAAACTGCATGTGATTCAACTCCATTTAAGACTGGGAAACAAACGCTAGCTCGCCTTACAAGAAACACACTCTGCTTTTGAGAAAAGAGCACTCTTCTACTCTACTGTGTTTCCTATAGGGCCAGTACAGTGAGCTTGCTCAGAACAAAAGAACTGTGCTTCCTACACAAATGGCCATATCCAGTTCAATTCTGCTTAGGAAACTGACAAGAACAGTAGCTCCTCTTCAGTCCAATACACTGTACTTGCTGGGAACAGATGCACAACTCTTGCGCGTTGGACCAAAAACTGCATGTGATTCAACTCCATTTAGGACTGGGAAACAAAAGCTAGCTCGCCTTACAAGAAACACACTCTGCTTTTGAGAAAAGAGCACTCTTCTACTCTACTGTGTTTCCTATAGGGCCAGAACAGTGAAATTGCTCAGAACAAATGAAATGTGCTTCCTACACACACGGGCCATATCTAGTTCAACTCTGCTTAGGAACCTGACAAGAACAGTAGATCCTCTTCAGTCCAATACACTGTAAATGCTGGGAACAAATACCAGTGCTATTTGCCCTGTGTATGACAATGGGAGTGCAATAGTGACTCTTCTTACCAGAAAAAACTCTTGCTTGTAGGACCAGAAACTGCATGTGATTCAAATCCATTTAGGACTGGGAAACAAATGCTAGCTCGCCTTACAAGAAACACACTATGCTTTTGAGAAAAGAGTACTCTTCTACTCTACTGTGTTTCCTATAGGACCAGAACAGTGAGCTTGCTCAGAACAAAAGAACTGTGCTTCCTACACACAGGGGCCATATCTAGTTCAACTCTGCATCGGAAACTGACAAGAACAGTAGATCCTCTTCAGTCCAATACACTGTACATGCTGGGAACAGACGCCAGTGCTATTTGCCCTGTGTATGACAATGGGAGGGCAATAGTGACTCTTCTTACCAGAAAAAACTCTTGCTCGTAGGACCAGAAACTGCATGTGATTCAACTCCATTTATGTCTGGGAAGCAAACGCTAGCTCGCCTTACAAGAAACACACTCTGCTTTTGAGAAAAGATCACTCGTCTACTCTACTGTGTTTCATATAGGGCCAGAACAGAGAGCTTGCTCAGAACAAAAGAACTGTGTTTCCTACACACATGGCCGTATCTAGTTCAATTCTGCTTAGGAAACTGACAAGAGCAGTAGATCCTCTTCAGTCCAATACACTGTACATGCTGGGTACAGACACCAGTGCTATTTGCCCTGTGTATGACAATGCGAGCACAATAGTTACTCTTCTTACCAGAAAACAACTCTTGATCGTACGACCAGAAACTGCATGTGATTCAACTCCATTTAGGTCTGGGAAGCAAACGCTAGCTCGCCTTAGAAGAAACACACTCTGGTTTTGAGAAAAGAGCACTCTTCTACTCTACTGTGTTTCCTATAGGGCCAGAAAGTGAGCATGCTCAGAACAAAAGAACTGTGCTTCCTATACACACGGCCATATCTTGTTCAACTCTGCTTAGGAACCTGACAAGAACAGTATCACCACTTCAGTCCAATACACTGTACTTGATTGGAACAGACGCAAGTGCTATTTGCACTGTATAGGGCAATGGGAGCGCAATAGTCACTTTTTTTTTTACCAAATAACAACTCTACTCATAGGACCAGAAACTGCATGTGATTCAACTTCATTTAGGACTGGGAAACAAAAGCTAGCTCGCCTTACAAGAAACACACTCTGCTTTTGAGAAAAGAGCACTCTTCTACTCTACTGTGTTTCCTATAGGGCCAAAACAGTGAGCTTGCTCAGAACAAAAGAACTGTGCTTCCTACACACACGGGCCTTATCTAGTTCAACTCTGCTTAGGAATCTGACAAGAACAGTATATCCTATTCTGTCCAATACACTGTACTTGCTGGGAACAGAAACGAGTGCTATTTGCACTGTGTATGGCAATGGAAGCGCAATAGTGACTCTTCTTACCAGAAAACAACTCTTGCTTGTAGGACAAGAAACCTCATGTGATTCAACTCCATTTAGGTCTGAGAAGCAAACGCTATCTCGCCTTACAAGAAACACACTCTGCTTTTGAGAAAGAGCAATGTGTTTCCTATGGCGTCCTCACAGTGAGCTTGCTCAGAAAAAAGAACTGTGATTCCTATACACACGGGACATATCTAGTTCAACTCTGCTTAGGAAACTGACAAGAACAGTAGCTCCTCTTCAGTCCAATACACTGTACTTGCTGGTAGCAGATGTGAGTGCTATTTGCACTGTGTATAGCAATGGGAGCTCAATAGTGACTCTTCTTACCAGAAAACAAGTCTTGCTCTTAGGACCAGAAACTGCTTGTGATTCAACTCCATTTAGGACTGGGAAACAAACGCTAGCTCACCTTACAAGAAACACACTCTGCTTTTGAGAAAAGAGCACTCTTCTACTCTACTGTGTTTCCTATAGGGCCAAAACAGTGAGCTTGCTCAGAACAAAAGAACTGTGCTTCCTACACACACGGGCCTTATCTAGTTCAACTCTGCTTAGGAATCTGACAAGAACAGTATATCCTATTCTGTCCAATACACTGTAATTGCTGGGAACAGAAACGAGTGCTATTTGCACTGTGTATGGCAATGGAAGCGCAATAGTGACTCTTCTTACCAGAAAACAACTCTTGCTCGTAGGACCAGAAACTGCATGTGATTGAACTCCATTTTGGACTGGGAAACAAACGCTAGCTCGCCTTACATTAAACACACTCTGCTTTTGAGAAAAGAGCACTCTTCTACTCTACTCTGATTCCTATAGGGCCAGAACAGTGAGCTTGCTCAGAACAAAAGAAATGTGCTTCCTACACACACGGCCATATCTAGTTCAATTCTGCTTAGTAAAGTGAGAAGAACAGTATCTCCTCTTCAGTCCAATACACTGTACATGCTGGGAACAGGCGCCAGTGCTATTTGCACTGTGTACGACAAAGGGAGCACAATAGTAACTCTTCTTACCAGAAGACAACTCTTGCTCGTAGGACCAGAAACTGCATGTGATTCAACTCCATTTAAGACTGGGAAACAAACGCTAGCTCGCCTTACAAGAAACACACTCTGCTTTTGAGAAAAGAGCACTCTTCTACTCTACTGTGTTTCCTATAGGGCCAGTACAGTGAGCTTGCTCAGAACAAAAGAACTGTGCTTCCTACACAAATGGCCATATCCAGTTCAATTCTGCTTAGGAACCTGACAAGAACAGTAGCTCCTCTTCAGTCCAATACCCTGTACTTGCTGGGAACAGATGCACAACTCTTGCATGTAGGACCAAAAACTGCATGTGATTCAACTCCATTTAGGACAGGGAAACAAACGCTAGCTCGCCTTACAAGAAACACACTCTGCTTTTGAGAAATGAGCACTCTTCTACTCTACTGTGTTTCCTATAGGGCCAGAACAGTATAATTGCTCAGAACAAATGAACTGTGCTTCCTACACACACGGGCCATATCTAGTTCAACTCTGCTTAGGAACCTGACAAGAACAGTAGATCCTCTTCAGTCCAATACACTGTACATGCTGGGAACAAATGCCAGTGCTATTTGCCCTGTGTATGACAAAGGGAGTGCAATAGTGACTCTTCTTACCAGAAAAAAACGCTTGCTTGTAGGAGCAGAAACTGCATGTGATTCAAATCCATTTAGGACTGAGAAACAAACGCTAGCTCGCCTTACAAGAAACACACTCTGCTTTTGAGAAAAGAGTACTCTTCTACTCTACTGTGTTTCCTATAGGACCAGAACAGTGAGCTTGCTCAGAACAAAAGAATTGTGCTTCCTACACACAGGGGCCATATCTAGTTCAACTCTGCATCGGAAACTGACAAGAACAGTAGATCCTCTTCAGTCCAATACACTGTACATGCTGGGTACAGACGCCAGTGCTATTTGCCCTGTGTATGACAATGGGAGGGCAATAGTGACTCTTCTTACCAGAAAAAACTCTTGCTCGTAGGACCAGAAACTGCATGTGATTCAACTCCATTTATGTCTGGGAAGCAAACGCTAGCTCGCCTTACAAGAAACACACTCTGCTTTTGAGAAAAGATCACTCGTCTACTCTACTGTGTTTCATATAGGGCCAGAACAGAGAGCTTGCTCAGAACAAAAGAACTGTGTTTCCTACACACATGGCCGTATCTAGTTCAATTCTGCTTAGGAAACTGACAAGAGCAGTAGATCCTCTTCAGTCCAATACACTGTACATGCTGGGTACAGACACCAGTGCTATTTGCCCTGTGTATGACAATGCGAGCACAATAGTTACTCTTCTTACCAGAAAACAACTCTTGATCGTTCGACCAGAAACTGCATGTGATTCAACTCCATTTAGGTCTGGGAAGCAAACGCTAGCTCGCCTTAGAAGAAACACACTCTGGTTTTGAGAAAAGAGCACTCTTCTACTCTACTGTGTTTCCTATAGGGCCAGAAAGTGAGCATGCTCAGAACAAAAGAACTGTGCTTCCTATACACACGGCCATATCTTGTTCAACTCTGCTTAGGAACCTGACAAGAACAGTATCACCACTTCAGTCCAATACACTGTACTTGATTGGAACAGACGCAAGTGCTATTTGCACTGTATAGGGCAATGGGAGCGCAATAGTCACTTTTTTTTTTACCAAATAACAACTCTACTCATAGGACCAGAAACTGCATGTGATTCAACTTCATTTAGGACTGGGAAACAAAAGCTAGCTCGCCTTACAAGAAACACACTCTGCTTTTGAGAAAAGAGCACTCTTCTACTCTACTGTGTTTCCTATAGGGCCAAAACAGTGAGCTTGCTCAGAACAAAAGAACTGTGCTTCCTACACACACGGGCCTTATCTAGTTCAACTCTGCTTAGGAATCTGACAAGAACAGTATATCCTATTCTGTCCAATACACTGTACTTGCTGGGAACAGAAACGAGTGCTATTTGCACTGTGTATGGCAATGGAAGCGCAATAGTGACTCTTCTTACCAGAAAACAACTCTTGCTTGTAGGACAAGAAACCTCATGTGATTCAACTCCATTTAGGTCTGAGAAGCAAACGCTATCTCGCCTTACAAGAAACACACTCTGCTTTTGAGAAAGAGCAATGTGTTTCCTATGGCGTCCTCACAGTGAGCTTGCTCAGAAAAAAGAACTGTGATTCCTATACACACGGGACATATCTAGTTCAACTCTGCTTAGGAAACTGACAAGAACAGTAGCTCCTCTTCAGTCCAATACACTGTACTTGCTGGTAGCAGATGTGAGTGCTATTTGCACTGTGTATAGCAATGGGAGCTCAATAGTGACTCTTCTTACCAGAAAACAAGTCTTGCTCTTAGGACCAGAAACTGCTTGTGATTCAACTCCATTTAGGACTGGGAAACAAACGCTAGCTCACCTTACAAGAAACACACTCTGCTTTTGAGAAAAGAGCACTCTTCTACTCTACTGTGTTTCCTATAGGGCCAAAACAGTGAGCTTGCTCAGAACAAAAGAACTGTGCTTCCTACACACACGGGCCTTATCTAGTTCAACTCTGCTTAGGAATCTGACAAGAACAGTATATCCTATTCTGTCCAATACACTGTAATTGCTGGGAACAGAAACGAGTGCTATTTGCACTGTGTATGGCAATGGAAGCGCAATAGTGACTCTTCTTACCAGAAAACAACTCTTGCTCGTAGGACCAGAAACTGCATGTGATTGAACTCCATTTTGGACTGGGAAACAAACGCTAGCTCGCCTTACATTAAACACACTCTGCTTTTGAGAAAAGAGCACTCTTCTACTCTACTCTGATTCCTATAGGGCCAGAACAGTGAGCTTGCTCAGAACAAAAGAAATGTGCTTCCTACACACACGGCCATATCTAGTTCAATTCTGCTTAGTAAAGTGAGAAGAACAGTATCTCCTCTTCAGTCCAATACACTGTACATGCTGGGAACAGGCGCCAGTGCTATTTGCACTGTGTACGACAAAGGGAGCACAATAGTAACTCTTCTTACCAGAAGACAACTCTTGCTCGTAGGACCAGAAACTGCATGTGATTCAACTCCATTTAAGACTGGGAAACAAACGCTAGCTCGCCTTACAAGAAACACACTCTGCTTTTGAGAAAAGAGCACTCTTCTACTCTACTGTGTTTCCTATAGGGCCAGTACAGTGAGCTTGCTCAGAACAAAAGAACTGTGCTTCCTACACAAATGGCCATATCCAGTTCAATTCTGCTTAGGAACCTGACAAGAACAGTAGCTCCTCTTCAGTCCAATACCCTGTACTTGCTGGGAACAGATGCACAACTCTTGCATGTAGGACCAAAAACTGCATGTGATTCAACTCCATTTAGGACAGGGAAACAAACGCTAGCTCGCCTTACAAGAAACACACTCTGCTTTTGAGAAATGAGCACTCTTCTACTCTACTGTGTTTCCTATAGGGCCAGAACAGTATAATTGCTCAGAACAAATGAACTGTGCTTCCTACACACACGGGCCATATCTAGTTCAACTCTGCTTAGGAACCTGACAAGAACAGTAGATCCTCTTCAGTCCAATACACTGTACATGCTGGGAACAAATGCCAGTGCTATTTGCCCTGTGTATGACAAAGGGAGTGCAATAGTGACTCTTCTTACCAGAAAAAAACGCTTGCTTGTAGGAGCAGAAACTGCATGTGATTCAAATCCATTTAGGACTGAGAAACAAACGCTAGCTCGCCTTACAAGAAACACACTCTGCTTTTGAGAAAAGAGTACTCTTCTACTCTACTGTGTTTCCTATAGGACCAGAACAGTGAGCTTGCTCAGAACAAAAGAATTGTGCTTCCTACACACAGGGGCCATATCTAGTTCAACTCTGCATCGGAAACTGACAAGAACAGTAGATCCTCTTCAGTCCAATACACTGTACATGCTGGGTACAGACGCCAGTGCTATTTGCCCTGTGTATGACAATGGGAGGGCAATAGTGACTCTTCTTACCAGAAAAAACTCTTGCTCGTAGGACCAGAAACTGCATGTGATTCAACTCCATTTAGGACTGGGAAGCAAACGCTAGCTCGCCTTAGAAGAAACACACTCTGCTTTTGAGAAAAGAGCACTCTTCTACTCTACTGTGTTTCCTATAGGGCCAGAAAGTGAGCATGCTCAGAACAAAAGAACTGTGCTTCCTATACACACGGGCCATATCTTGTTCAACTCTGATTAGGAAACTGACAAGAACAGTATCACCACTTCAGTCCAATACACTGTACTTGATTGGAACAGACGCAAGTGCTATTTGCACTGTATAGGGCAATGGGAGCGCAATAGTCACTTTTTTTTTTTACCAAATAACAACTCTACTCATAGGACCAGAAACTGCATGTGATTCAACTTCATTTAGGACTGGGAAACAAAAGCTAGCTCGCCTTACAAGAAACACACTCTGCTTTTGAGAAAAGAGCACTCTTCTACTCTACTGTGTTTCCTATATGGCCAGAACAGTGAGCTTACTCAGGACAAAAGAACTGTGCTTCCTACAAACAGGCCAAATCTAGTTCAACTCTGCTTAGGAAACTGACAAGAACAGTAGCTGCTTTTCAGTCCAATACACTGTATTTGCTGGGAACAGACGCGAGTGCTATTTGCATTGTGTATGGAAAAGGGAGCGCAATAGTGACTTTCCTTACCAGAAAACAACTCCTGCTTGTAGGACCAAAAACTGCATGTGATTCAACTCCATTTATGACTGGGAAACAGACGCTAGCCTCGCCTTACAAGAAACACAATCTGCTTTTCAGAAAAGAGCACTCTTCTACTCTGCTGTTTTTCCTATAGGGCCAGTACAGTGAGCTTGCTCAGAACAAAAGAACTGTGCATCCTACACACACGGGCCATATCTAGTTCAATTCTGCTTAGGAAACTGACAAGAACAGTAGATCCTCTTCAGTCCAATACACTGTACTTGCTGGGAACAGATACAAGTGCTATTTGCACTGTGTATAGCAAATAGTGACTTTTCTTACCAGAAAACAACTCTTGCTCGTAAGACCAGAAACTGCATGGGATTCAACTCCATTTAGGACTGGGAAACAAACGCTAGCTCGCCTTACAAGAAACACACTCTGCTTTTGAGAAAAGAGCACTCTTCTACTCTACTGTGTTTCCTATGGTTTCCGAACAGTGAGCTTGCTCAGAAGGAATAAACTGTGCTTTTTACACATATGAGCCATATCTAGTTCAACTCTGCTTAGGAAACTGACAAGAACAGTATCTCCTCTTCAGACCAATACACTGTACTTGCTGGGAACAGACGCCAGTGCTATTTGCACTGTGTATAGCAATGGGAGCTCAATAGTGACTCTTCTTACCAGAAAACAAATCTTGCTCTTAGGACCAGAAACTGCTTGTGATTCAACTCCATTTAGGACTGGGAAACAAACGCTAGCTCACCTTACAAGAAACACACTCTGCTTTTGAGAAAAGAGCACACTTCTACTCTACTGTGTTTCCTATAGGGCCAAAACAGTGAGCTTGCTCAGAACAAAAGAACTGTGCTTCCTATACACACGGGCCTTATCTAGTTCAACTCTGCTTAGGAATCTGACAAGAACAGTATATCCTATTCTGTCCAATACACTGTACTTGCTGGGAACAGAAACGAGAGTATTTGCACTGTGTATGGCAATGGAAGCGCAATAGTGACTCTTCTTACCAGAAAACAACTCTTGATCGTAGGACCAGAAACTGCATGTGATTGAACTCCATTTAGGACTGGGAAACAAACGCTAGCTCGCCTTACATTAAACACACTCTGCTTTTGAGAAAAGAGCACTCTTCTACTCTACTGTATTTTTTATAGGGCCAGAACAGTGAGCTTGCTCAGAATAAAACAACTGTGCTTCCTACACACACGGGCCATATCTAGTTCAACTCTGCTTAGGAAACTGACAAGAACAGTAGCTTCTCTTCAGTCCAATACACTGTACTTGCTGGGAACAGACGCGAGTGCTATTTGCACTGTGTATGGAAATGGGAGCACAATAGTGACTCTTCTTACCAGAAAACAACTCTTGCTCATAGGACCAGAAACTGCATGTCATTCAACTCCATTTAGGACTGGGAAACAAATGATAGCTCGCCTTACAAGAAACACACTCTGCTTTTGAGAAAAGAGCACTCTTCTACTCTACTGTGTTTCCTATAGGGCCAGAACAGTTTGCTTGCTCAGAACAAAAGAACTGTGCTCCCTACACAAACAGGCCAAATCTAGTTCAACTCTGCTTAGGAAACTGATGAGAACAGTAGCTCCTTTTCAGTCCAATACACTGTACTTGCGGGGAACAGACGCGAGTGCTATTTGCACTGTGTATGGAAAAGGGAGCGCAATAGTGACTTTCCTTACCAGAAAACAACTCCTGCTTGTAGGACCAAAAACTCCATGTGATTCAACTCCATTTATGACTGTGAAACAGACGCTAGCCTCGCCTTACAAGAAACACAATCTGCATTTCATAAAAGAGCACTCATCTACTCTGCTGTTTTTCCTATAGGGCCAGTACAGTGAGCTTGCTCAGAACAAAAGAACTGTGCATCCTACACACACGGGCCATATTTAGTTCAATTCTGCTTAGGAAACTGACAAGAACAGTAGATCCTCTTCAGTCCAATACACTGTACTTGCTGGGAACAGATACCAGTGCTATTTGCACTGTGTATGGCAAATAGTGACTTTTCTTACCAGAAAACAACTCTTGCTCGTAAGACCAGAAACTGCATGGGATTCAACTCCATTTAGGACTGGGAAACAAACGCTAGCTCGCCTTACAAGAAACACACTCTGCTTTTGAGAAAAGAGCACTCTTCTACTCTACTGTGTTTCCTATGTGCTCCGAACAGTGAGCTTGCTCAGAAGGAATGAACTGTGCTTTTTACACATATGAGCCATATCTAGTTCAACTCTGCTTAGGAAACTGACATGAACAGTATCTCCTCTTCAGTCCAATACACTGTAAATGCTGGGACCAGACGCCAGTGCTATTTGCACTGTGTAAGACAAAGGGAGCACAATAGTAACTCTTCTTACCAGAAAAAAACTCTTGCTCATAGGACCAGAAACTGCATGTGATTCAACTCCATTTAGGACTGGGAAACAAACGCTAGCTCGCCTTACAAGAAACACACTCTGCTTTTGAGAAAAGAGCACTCTTCTACTCTACTGTGTTTCCTATAGGGCAGGAACAGTGAAATTGCTCAGAACAAATGAAATGTGCTTCCTACACACACGGGCCATATCCAGTTCAACTCTGCTTAGGAACCTGACAAGAACAGTAGATCCTCTTCAGTCCAATACACTGTAAATGCTGGGAACAAATGCCAGTGCTATTTGCCCTGTGTATGACAATGGGAGTGCAATAGTGACTCTTCTTACCAGAAAAAACTCTTGCTTGTAGGACCAGAAACTGCATGTGATTCAAATCCATTTAGGACTGGGAAACAAACGCTAGCTCGCCTTACAAGAAACACACTCTGCTTTTGAGAAAAGAGTACTCTTCTACTCTACTGTGTTTCCTATAGGACCAGAACAGTGAGCTTGCTCAGAACAAAAGAACTGTGCTTCCTACACACAGGGGCCATATCTAGTTCAACTCTGCATTGGAAACTGACAAGAACAGTAGATCCTCTTCAGTCCAATACACTGTACATGCTGGGAACAGACGCCAGTGCTATTTGCCCTGTGTATGACAATGGGAGTGCAATAGTGACTCTTCTTACCAGAAAAAACTCTTGCTCGTAGGACCAGAAACTGCATGTGATTCAACTCCATTTAGGTCTGGGAAGCAAACGCTAGCTCGCCTTACAAGAAACACACTCTGCTTTTGAGAAAAGATCACTCTTCTACTCTACTGTGTTTCCTATAGGGCCAGAGCAGTGAGCTTGCTCAGAACAAAAGAACTGTGCATCCTACACACATGGCCGTATCTAGTTCAATTCTGCTTAAGAAACTGACAAGAACAGTAGATCCTCTTCAGTCCAATACACTGTACATGCTGGGAATAGACACCAGTGCTATTTGCCCTGTGTATGAAAATGCTAGCGCAATAGTGACTCTTCTTACCAGAAAACAACACTTGATCGTAGGACCAGAAACTGCATGTGATTCAACTCCATTTAGGTCTGGGAAGCAAACGCTAGCTCACCTTAGAAGAAACACACTCTGCTTTTGAGAAAAGAGCACTCTTCTACTCTACTGTGTTTCCTATAGGGCCAGAAAATGAGCATGCTCAGAACAAAAGAACTGTGCTTCCTATACACACGGGCCATATCTTGTTCAACTCTGCTTAGGAAACTGACAAGAACAGTATCACCACTTCAGTCCAATACACTGTACTTGATTGGAACAGACGCAAGTGCTATTTGCACTGTATATGGCAATGGGAGCGCAATAGTGACTTTTTTTACCAAATAACAACTCTACTCATAGGACCAGAAACTGCATGTGATTCAACTTCATTTAGGACTGGGAAACAAAAGCTAGCTCGCCTTACAAGAAACACACTCTGCTTTTGAGAAAAGAGCACTCTTCTACTCTACTGTGTTTCCTATAGGGCCAGAACAGTGAGCTTGCTCAGGACAAAAGAACTGTGCTTCCTACACACACGGGCCATATCTAGTTCAACTCTGCTTAGGAAACTGACAAGAACAGTAGATCCTCTTCAGTCCAATACTCTGTACAGGCTGGGAATAGACGCCAGTGGTATTTGCCCTGTGTATGACAATGGGAGCGCGATAGTGACTCTTCTTACCAGAAAACAACTCTTGCTCATAGGACCAGAAACTGCATGTGATTGAACTCCAATTAGGACTGGGAAACAAATGCTAACTCGCCTTATAAGAAACACACTCTGCTTTTGAGAAAAGAGCACTCTTCTACTTTACTGTGTTTCCAAACGCGCCAGAACAGTTAGCTTGCTCAGAACAAAAGAATTGTGCTTCCTACACACACGGCCATATCTAGTTCAATTCTGCTTAGTAAACTGAGAAGAACAGTATCTCCTCTTCAGTCCAATACACTGTACATGCTGGGAACAGACGCCAGTGCTCTTTGCACTGTGTACGACAAAGGGAGCACAATAGTAACTCTTCTTACCAGAAAAAAACTCTTGCTCGTAGGACCAGAAACTGCATGTGATTCAACTCCATTCAAGACTGGGAAACAAACGCTAGCTCGCCTTACAAGAAACACACTCTGCTTTTGAGAAAAGAGCACTCTTCTACTCTACTGTGTTTCCCGTAGGGCCAGTACAGTGAGCTTGCTCAGAACAAAAGATCTGTGCTTCCTACACAAATGGCCATATCCAGTTCAATTCTGCTTAGGAAACTGACAAGAACAGTAGCTCTTCTTCAGTCCAATACACTGTACTTGCTGGGAACAGATGCGAGTGCTATTTGCACTGTGTTTGGCAATGGGAGCGCAATAGTGACTTTCCTTACCAGAAAACAACTCTTGCGCTTAGGACCAAAAACTGCATGTGATTCAACTCCATTTAGGACTGGGAAACAAACGCTAGCTCGCCTTACAAGAAACACACTCTGCTTTTGAGAAAAGAGCACTCTTCTACTCTACTGGGTTTCCTATACGGCCAGAACTGTGAGCTTGCTCAGAACAAAAGAACTGTGCTTCCTACACACACGGGCCATATCTAGTTCAACTCTGCTTTGGTAACTCACGAGAACAGTAGCTCCTCTTCAGTCCAATACTATGGTGATATTTTATTTGTATTAAAATATTATTTGTATGTTTATAAATAAAGTTGCCCGGTGGTCAGAGCTATTAGCAAGCCCTAGGAAAGCAGGGTAGTGGTGGCGTATACTTGTAATCACAGCACTTGGTATACAGAGCTGGGTAAGTCTCTGTGTGTTCAGGGATACAGCCATTATTGGACACACATGCCTTTAATCTCAATACCAAGCAAGGAAAACCTGGAGGCCTATACAGACAGGCCGTGACAAGGCAGTCATGTGGTTGGGTTTACATCCAATGAGAAGGCAGAACAGGAACACTATATAAAGACATTAACACAGGGGTAGTGAGTTCTGAGAGGTAGGACCACTGCAGGAGGAAGGGTAAGGTTTTAGCTCTTAGCTCTGACCTCTTGGCTTTTTTCTTTGCATTGGTTCTGTGTTTCTTATTAAATAAGAAGGTTGGTTACATCTACATTTGGCGCCCAACGTGACAAGAATCCATTAAAAACCGCTTGGCTTGGCTTGGCGGCATGTCTGGTTTCCGGCCTGGGCGGCCCGGCTGCCTAGCTCGGGCCCAGGCCTGACTGACCAGCAGCTGGAGCTACTTGCAACTGCCCACAACAACTCAGGCCTGCCCTGCCAAATAGGGCCCATACCCATAAAGCCAAGGCTTGACTCGGCTCAAGCCGCTACTCTTTCTCTCTCTCTCTCTCTCTCTCTCTCTCTCTCTCTCTCTCTCTCTCTCTCTCTCTCTCTTTCTGGATTCACACCTCGAACACCAGGAAGCTGTTTTGAAATTCCCTGGGATTCTACTGTTCTACCCAGACTTGGTAAGTCAATTAACATATCTATTTAAAAGAGAATTTTTTTTCTACATTAAAAAAAATGTTCTTTATGTGTGCATTGGAAGAAAATTGGACTTTGTTTGAAATTTTAGGCACTCTGACAATGGAACAACTATATGAAAAGGTTAATATTGATCGAATTATTCAGTTTAATACTTTTCTTATCCTCATTTTACTATTTAAAAAGATAGTCAATTTAAGTACCAGGATAACAGTCTTAGAAAAACCTATTTCAAAATCAGACAGAAGAAATAAACAGTGAAGTTGTTTCAAAATTGGATCATAATGTTACAGAAAGAAAGCCAGTTTTCACACAATCACCCTTAATTTATCCGGTAGCGGTACAGCAGCTACCTGATGAAGAGAATGAACAAAATACTTGGGCTCCAATTAAAATGTTAGACTTATGAAGATTTAAGGAGGCAATAGCATCTTATGGCATGCACTCCCCATATGTAAAGCAAATGTTAAACAACTGGTCAACTCGTAATAGGATTAAACCAAAGGACTGGAGGGAATTGGCACAGGCTGTTCTTGAACCTGGACAACATCTCCAGTGGAAAATGTGGTTCAATAATGAGGCTAAAAATATAGAAAAACAATGGAGGGATAGCGGAATACAAGTCTGTCAGGATCAGCTTTTTGGAGAAGGCCAATATGCTTCAGTAGAAACACAAAGTTTATATGATGTCCAAACCCTAGTTCTATGTCGAACGGCAGCTTTGAATGCATGGGACAAAGTTGAAGAACCAGGAAAAAAAACTGAGTCATTTACAAAGGTTATACAGGGCCCAAAAGAATCTTTCACAGATTTCTTACAAAGATTGACTTCAGCAGTACAGAAAATGGTCCCGAATTCAGAGGCTAGTCAGATAATAATTGAATCTTTGGCCTTTGAGAATGCAAATGCAGCATGCAAAAGGATAATCAGGCCGTTAAAGGCAAGATCTGCACCTTTGGAAGATTGGATTAGAGATACAGTTAATGTTGAGGCTTATGACCATGACGATATGTGGGTAGGAAAAACAATTTCAAAAGGTTTGAGCAATGTTAGATGTTTTGGATGTGGAAAGCAAGGACATTTGAAAAGGGATTGTAAACAGGTCATTCCTAGAAATAATGTTTCTTCAAGGAACACTGGCAACAGAATGCCCCTTCCTTCTGGAGTATGCAGAAGGTGTGGTAAGGGAAAACACTAGACCAACGAATGTAGATCAACAAGGGACAGACAGGGTAATCCTCTGCCTCGAGCCTCGGGAAACTCCCAGAGGGGCCTCAGGCAGGCCCCCACAGTAAATCCAGTTCAAACCTTTCCTGCAGTTGTAGAGGAAACCCCTACTCAAAGCAACTAAATAACCAAATGTCTATAGGAATAAATCATGTTAGTCGAGATGATGAAACAGAGAAAATAGGGAATTCAGGAAAAAACATAAAGAAAATTTTTTGGCGAACTTCTATTAATGAACAAAGACCAAAACTAACAATAAAAATAAATGGTGTTTTGTTGTCTGGTCTGGTAGACACAGGTGCTGACATTACCATAATTGCACCAGAATGTTGGCATCCAACTTGGCCTCTTCAGGAGGTAAACGTTCAACTGTTAGGAATTGGGACATTATCTCGAGTGAAACAAAGTGCAAGATGGCTTGAATGTATAGGTCCAGAAGGACAGAAAGGAAAATTAAAACCATATATGGCTAACATAGCTATGAACCTGTGGGGTCGAGATTTGTTACAACAATGGAATACTCAGATTAATATCCCTCCAATCTCAGAAACAAATCATAAATTAGTACATGTTTCTGAGAGAAATATTAAAAGATATTATTCTAATGAGTGCTCACCAGCCATCCATGTCATACAAGAACAGGGCACAACTGATAATTTTCCAAAAACACCAACAGCTCTACCTTTAAAATGGTCAACAGATAAGCCTGTATGGGTTCAGCAATGGCCTTTAACAACAGAGAAACTCCAGGCTTTACAAGAGCTGGTGGAAGAACAGTTAAATGCTCATCATATTGAAGAATCAACCAGCCCTTGGAATTCTCCTGTATTTGTTGTTAAAAAGAAATCTGGTAAATGGAGAATGGTAACAGACCTTAGAGCAATTAACAAAGTAATTCAGCCAATGGGCTCTTTACAATCTGGAATTCCTTTGCCTACTCTGTTACCAAAAGGATGGCCTCTCATAGTTATTGATTTAAAAGACTGTTTCTTTTCAATACCGTTACAAGAAAAAGACAGAGAAAGATTTGCTTTCACAGTGCCTACTTATAATAATTCTCAACCGGTTAAAAGATTTCAATGGAGGGTTCTCCCACAGGGAATGTTGAATAGCCCAACTTTGTGCCAATATTTTGTAAAACAGCCATTAGAAGTGATACGTAAAAAATTTCCTAAATCTATAATTTATCATTATATGGATGATATTTTATTAGCTGACTCAAATGCAGATACTTTAGAAAGAATGTTTGAAGAAGTAAAGAAAATTTTGACTTGCTGGGGTTTACAAATTGCCCCCGAAAAGATACAAAGAGGAGATTCTATTAATTATTTAGGATATAAAATAGAACTTCAAAAAATTAGACCTCAAAAGGTGCAAATTAGGAGAGATAGACTACAGACTCTTAATGACTTTCAAAGATTATTTGGAGACATTTCTCATCTAAGAACTATTGTTGGGGTAAAAAATGATGAACTGAATAATTTGGTGATAAGGACTTGAACAGTCCAAGAGAATTATCACCTGAAGCTGAAAAAGAATTGGCCTTGGTAGAAAAGAAAGTACATGAAGGGCACGTAGATCGTATTGATCCAAAGCTGGATTGCATTTTGGTTATTTTACCTTCTAGGCATTCTCCAACAGGAATATTAATGCAAAGGGAAGATATTATATTAGAATGGATATTTTTACCAAATAAACCAAATAAAAAATTAAAAACTTATGTAGAAAAAATCTCTGACTTGATTTGGAAAGGAAAATTGAGACTTCGTCAGTTAGCAGGAATAGACCCAGCAGAAATTGTTGTACCTTTAACTAAGGAGGATATTGAAAAATTATGGATAGAAAGTGAAGCTTGGCAAAAAGCTTGTAGTAATTTTTTGGGAGAAATTAACAGCAAATATCCCAAAAGCAATAGAATTGATCTTATAAAGAGAGCTGATTGGATCTTGCCTCGAATTGTGAGGAAAAAACCCATATCTGGAGTTCGTACATTTTATACAGATGCCAACAAACAAGGAAAGGCAGGTTACAAATCAGAAAATTTAAGTAAAGTGGTTCAAAGTCCTTATAATTCAGTTCAAAAATCAGAATTGTATGCTATTCTGTTGGTATTAATGGATTTTTCAGAACCTCTCAATGTAGTAACTGACTCTCAGTATGCTGAAAGAGTAGTATTACATACTGAGACTGCAGAATTTATCCACGATACTTCAGAATTAACTACATTATTTATTCAATTACAAGATACAATCAGAAAAAGGAGTCATCCTTTATATATAACTCACATCTGATCCCATACTTGTCTGCCAGGCCCTCTAGCACAAGGCAATGATGAGAATGATAAATTATTGATAGGAAATGTGTTGGAGGCCTCAGAATTTCATAAAAAACATCATGTAAATAGTAAAGGTTTAAAAAAGGATTTTTCCATAACCTGGCAACAAGCCAAAGAAATAGTAAAGAAATGTCCTACTTGTTCCTTCTACAATCAAACGCCATTACCAGCAGGATGTAACCCAAAGGGTACTCAGAGGAATGAAATCTGGCAGATGGACGTGTTTCACTTTGCAGAATTTGGAAAATTGAAATATGTACACCACACTATTGATACTTATTCAGGATTTCAATGGGCAACTGCTTTGAGTTCTGAAAAAGCTGATTCTGTAATCACTCATTTGCTAGAAGTTATGGCGATTATGGGTATACCTGCACAAATCAAAACTGATAATGCTCCATCATATGTCTCTGTTAAAATGAAACAGTTTTTTGCTTATTATAATATAAACCATATTACAGGTATACCACATAATCCTACAGGTCAAGCAGTTATAGAAAGATCAAACAGAACTCTAAATGATATGCTAAATAAACAGAAAGGAGTAACAAAAACCCCCAGAAATAGACTACATAATGCTCTATTAACTTTAAATTTTCTCAATGCCAATGAGAAAGGAACAACAGCTGCAGAGAGACATTGGATAATAGAAAAAACTACAGAATTAAATCAACCTATATACTTTAAGGATGTGCTGACCTCAGAATGGAAACCAGAATATGTATTACATTGGGGACGAGGTTTTGCTTTTATTTCTACAGGAGAAGATAAGCTGTGGGTACCATCAAAATTGATAAAGGTTCGATTTGAACAAGAGAGACCTCTTAATTAGAGGAGGTGATAGTTCATCAACTATCATGAACATCCAATTTAAACTAACTTACACCAGTAACATATATCTTTTCATTTAATCAGATAGTAACTTGCCAAAAAGGAACATCCCCAAAAAACCTTGGGGAAAGGTTTTTGTTTTTGTCTTTTAGGAGAATGAAGGTTAAGGAATTTGAAGAACACTGGACAAATGAGACAACTGAAGAAAAGGGACAAATCGTCTATCCTAAGAAACAGAGTGAAATGGCGTATGGGTATGTTATCTAAAAAATTTTATGTCTTTCTAAATGTTTGTTTCTGCTTTTCTTTAAAGATTTAACACTATTTAACTTCTAATAGTCTCAGTTCAATTAAAATTTAAAGCTGACTTTGGAGTTGGAGAATGGCTCGCTCCTTCTTTAAACTCAAGCATGTTGTTAAAAGGAAAATACAGACTCTGTATCATGACAGAGGAAAAGAGCCATCTTCTGCTATGGGACAGGAGAAAAGCCAAATTAATTAAGGGACTATTCTATTACTAATCTCAACTCTTTGATTCTATTCTGATTCTTTAAACTTTTCTTAAAGTATGAAATTTATATCAAAATTTACAAGATTAATATATATAGATATATATACATTTTAAACTTTGTTAAGATATATAAATGGTCATATAGAGTACTAACTAATTCTAAAAAGCCACATATATAGTCTTTGTGTTCGAGTCTCTTATCAGTTTTTTGCAGGAAATCAAGGTCAGGCCTAACATCAACTGAAGTCTCCAGGAAGAAGATGGGGCCCCACAACAACAACAATTCCACATGGACAATAATAACATCACTAAGCTGACAAACATCATCTACAGATCAGCTTTGAACTACAAAGTGCTCAGAGCAATTTTGAGAGCGCTAGCTGAAATGATCCAGTCTCAAAGACTACTTGAATAAGGATTTGAGATAAACCCTGAACTTTGGCATTATATACAGACTGGATAACGAAGGATATAGTTACCTTTCCTAGAATTTGACAATTAACCTAAAATTTTTCTTTCAGGATAAAGATAACTTCGCCCATACCCAGCATGAAGCAATTTCAAGAATACGACGCCCACATTCCTAAAGAGGTGGTGTGGGGTGGTTGGTTTTTTTTTTTTTTTGGTCTTCTAGGTCTTTTAATGGGTTTTGGGTCTGGGATAATTTTCATTGATTAGGGGGGTTGGTTATAAGTTGTTGTAAAGGGTGAGGAAAAGGGCTAAGCAAAGGAGATTAGATTTAAGGTTCTTATTAAAAAAAAAGAGAAAGAAAGAAAGAAAGAAAAAAATGTAAATACTTTACATTGGATTGGATTGTTTTATAGTGTATATAAATTATATATATTGAAATTGATATTATTAGAAAATGCTATATGTATATTTCTAATTGTACCATTCATTTAACAATGTAATGCAATTTTCTAATCCTTGAATGTTGTTATTACCAACTATTAGGATATAAAGAAATGAAAGTTAGTAGTTAGACATTATAATAGAACTTGTAGTTATATTAGGTATGTTTTCAATATTGAGTAGATATATTTTAGATAGACAGGTTATCTTCAAACCCTTCAGAGATCTACAGAATATGGCATTTAAAATGTTTTAATAACTTAGAAAAATTTTCTTTTTTGTTATGACTATGAGACATGTCGGCTCCTGACAGTACCAACCTACTTCAGAGAAAATATGGGCATTGAAAAAACTGTAATTGGAGTTAACTTTCATTGTAGCAAAAGTTAGCCACTGGACAACAAAGTATCCTCGAATCAACTGCTGATGAACAGGACAGACAAGACATGAAACAAAGGACTACTGATTCTTGTCAAAACAAGTGTGGTTATGGCTTTATTAAAAGGCATCTTCTGAGGCCAGGACAATATGGCACCATCCCTGAAGTGGCCTTCGTAATCCGGGAAAGGTACAGTGCCCTTTTCTTCGAAGGCAGCTGAACAGGCAGTGGGCCGATGGCTTCTGATGTGTAATGGGGAGGTAGCTGAAACAGTTATTCTTGAAGAGTAATTAAGCTCACACCTCTCAACAGAAGAATGGCATTTAATAGAGGGATGTGGAGAAGAACGGGATGCTGAAATGAAGCCACATACACACATAGCCAAGAAGAATGGACAGCTGAATTCAAAAAACATCAACAATTTCCAGAATTTAAAATCCTGAATCATGACATGAAACTAGTGGAATTCAGGTATTTCTGGTATATAGACTGCTCTCACCCAATGTGAGGTTGAACTGTTGACCTTGTGTACATTCTACTTCACAAATGAGTCTGTCAGATACGCTAAGCCTATAGTCTGAAGATGATGCCCCAACACTGTGGAGAAACCTCAGATGATTGTCCAGACAGCTGGCTGTTTCTGTCAACTCACAAGTTTTTGGAAGTTGCTTGCATATACTTCCTGTTTTTATTTTTTTGTTAGCTAATACTATTTTCTTCTTGGGTCTCTGAGGGAGTTGAAGATTAGTTAGTTATAGTTGACGATTAATTAGGATAGAAAGTGAATTAGATACAATAGAATAGATAATGGAATTATTTTCTCTGAATCTGTCAAATACAAATGAACTAGACATTGTTTAGGTATTTATTACTTGTATATATTGTATATAGTTATTGTACTTTTGTATATAGTTTTTCTTATGTTAGTTATAAGCTTTTTCTTTTTTCCTTTTTATTAAAATAGAAAAGGGGAAATATGGTGATATTTTATTTGTATTAAAATGTTATTTGTATGTTAATAAATAAAGTTGCCCGGGGGTCAGAGCTATTAGCAAGCCATAGGAAAGCAGGGCAGTGGTGGCGTATACTTGTAATCACAGCACTTGGTACACAGAGCTGGGTAAGTCTCTGTGTGTTCAGGGATACAGTCATTATTGGACACACATGCCTTTAATCTCAATACCAAGCAAGGAAAACCTGGAGGCCTATACAGACAGGCCGTGACAAGGCAGTCATGTGGTTGGGTATACAACCAATGAGAAGGCAGAACAGGAAAACTATGTAAAGACATTAACACAGGGGTAGTGAGTTCTGAGAGGTAGGACCACTGCAGGAGGAAGGATAAGGTTTTAGCTCTTAGCTCTGACCTCTTGGCTTTCTTCTTTGCATTGGTTCTGTGTTTCTTATTAAATAAGAAGGTTGGTTACATCTACACAATACACTGTACTTGCTGGGAACAGATGCGAGTGCTATTTGCACTGTGTACGGCAATGGGAGCACAATAGTGGCTCTTCTTACCAGAAAACAACTGTTGCTTTTAGTACCAGTAACTGCATGTGATTCAACTCCACTTAGGACTGGGAAACAAACGCAAGCTCGCCTTACAAGAAACACATTCTACTTTTGAGAAAAGAGCACTCTTCTTCTCTACTGTGTTTATTATGGGTTCCGAACAGTGAGCTTGCTCAGAACCAAAGAACTGTGCTTCCTATACACACGGGCCATATCTAGTTCAACTCTGCTTAGGAAACTGACAAGAACAGTAGCTCCTCTTCAGTCCAATACACTGTAATTGCTGGGAACAGACGCGAGTGCCGTTTGCACTGTGTAATGCAATGGGAGCACAATAGTGACTTTCCTTACCAGAAAATAACTCTTGCTCGTAGGACCCAAAACTGCATGTTATTCAACTCCATTTAGGACTGGGACACAAACGCTAACTCGCCTTACAAGAAACACACTCTGCTTTTGAGAAAAGAGCACTCTTCTACTCTACATGTTTCCTATAGCGCCAGAATAGTGAACTTGCTCAGAACAAAAGAACTGGGCTTCCTACACACACGGCCATATCTAGTTCAATTCTGCTTAGGAAACTGACAAGAACAGTAGATCCTCTTCAGTCCAATACACTGTACATGCTGGGAACAGACGCCAGTGCTATTTGCCTTGTGTATGACAATGGGAGCACAATAGTGACTCTTCTTACCAAAAAACAACTCTTGCTCCTAGGAACAGAAACTGCATGTGATTCAACTCCATTTAGGACTGGGAAAAAAACACTAGCTCGACTTACAAGAAACACACTCTGCTTTTGAGAAAAGAGCACTCTACTACTCTACTGTGTTTTCTATGGGGTCCGAACAGTGAGCTTGCTCAGAACAAAAGAACTATACTTCCTGCAAACATGGCCATATCTAGTTCAATTCTGCTTAGGAAACTGACAAGAACAGTAGATCCTCTTCAGTGCAACACACTGTACATGCTGGGAACAGAAGCCAGTGCTATTTGCCCTGTGTATAAAATTGGGAGCACAATAGTGACTCTTCTTACCAGAAAACATCTCTTGCTCGTAGGACCAAAAACTGCATGTGATTCAACTCCATTTAGGTCTGGGAAGCAAACTCTATCTCGCCTTACAAGAAACACACTCTGCTTTTGAGAAAAGAGCACTGTGTTTCCTATGGGGTCCGCACAGTGAGCTTGCTCAGAACAAAAGAACTGTGCTTCCTATACACACGGGCCATATCTAGTTCAACTCTGCTTAGGAAACTGATGAGAACAGTAGCTCCTCTTCAGTCCAATACACTGTACTTGCTGGGAACAGACGCAAGTGCTATTTGCACTGTGTATGGCAATGGGAACGCAATAGTGACTCTTCTTACCAAAAAACAACTCTACTCGTAGGACCAGAAACTGCATGTGATTCAACTCCATTTAGGACTGGGAAACAAACGCTAGCTCACCTTACAAGAAACACACTCTGCTTTTTAGAAAGGAGCACTCTTCTACTCTTCTGTGTTTCCTAAGGGGTCCGAACAGTGAGCTTGCTCAGAACAAATGAACTGTGCTTCCTACACACACGGGCCATATCTAGTTCAAGTCTGCTTAGGAAACTGACAAGAACAGTAGCTCCTCTTCATTCCAATACACTGTAATTGCTGGGAACAGACGCGAGTGCCGTTTGCACTGTGTAATGCAATGGGAGCGCAATAGTGACTTTCCTTACCAGAAAATAACTCTTGCTCGTAGGACCCAAAACTGCATGTTATTCAACTCCATTTAAGACTGGGACACAAACGCTAACTCGCCTTACAAGAAACACACTCTGCTTTTGAAAAAAGAGCACTCTTCTACTCTACATGTTTCCTATAGCACCAGAATAGTGAACTTGCTCAGAACAAAAGAACTGGGCTTCCTACACACACGGCCATATCTAGTTCAATTCTGCTTAGGAAACTGACAAGAACAGTAGATCCTCTTCAGTCCAATACACTGTACATGCTGGGAACAGACGCCAGTGCTATTTGCCTTGTGTATGACAATGGGAGCACAATAGTGACTCTTATTACCAAAAAACAACTCTTGCTCCTAGGAACAGAAACTGCATGTGATTCAACTCCATTTAGGACTGGGAAAAAAACACTAGCTCGACTTACAAGAAACACACTCTGCTTTTGAGAAAAGAGCACTCTACTACTCTACTGTGTTTTCTATGGGGTCTGAACAGTGAGCTTGCTCAGAACAAAAGAACTATACTTCCTACAAACATGGCCATATCTAGTTCAACTCTGCTTAGGAAACTGACAAGAACAGTAGATCCTCTTCAGTGCAACACACTGTACATGCTGGGAACAGAAGCCAGTGCTATTTGCCCTGTGTATGAAATTGGGAGCACAATAGTGACTCTTCTTACCAGAAAACATCTCTTGCGCGTAGGAACAGAAACTGCATGTGATTCAACTCCATTTAGGACTTGGAAACAAACACTAGCTCGCCTTACAAGAAACACACTCTGCTTTTGAGAAAAGAGCACTCTGATACTCTACTGTGTTTCCTATAGGGCCAGAACAGTGAGCTTGCTCAGAACAAAAGAACTGTGCTTCCTACACACACGGGCTATATCTAGTTCAACTCTGCATAGGAAACTGACAAGAAAAGTAGATCCTCTTCAGTCCAATACACTGTACATGCTGGGAACAGACGCCAGTGCTATTTGCCCTGTGTACGACAATGGGAGCGCAATAGTGACTCTTCTTACCAGAAAACAACTCCTGCTTGTAGGACCAGAAACTGCATGTGATTCAACTCCATTTAGGTCTGGGAAGCAAACTCTATCTCGCCTTACAAGAAACACACTCTGCTTTTGAGAAAAGAACACTGTGTTTCCTATGGGGTCCGCACAGTGAGCTTGCTCAGAACAAAAGAACTGTGCTTCCGATACAAACGGGCCATATCTAGTTCAACTCTGCATAGGAAACTGACGAGAACAGTAGCTCCTCTTCAGTCCAATACACTGTACATGCTGGGAACAGACGCCAGTGCTATTTGCCCTGTGTATGACAATGGGAGGGCAATAGTGACTCTTCTTACCAGAAAACAACTCTTGCTTGTAGGACCAGAAACTGCATGTGATTCAACTCCATTTAGGACTGGGAAACAAATGCCAGCTCGCCTTACAAGAAACACACTCTGCTTTTGAGAAAAGAGCACTTTTCTACTCTACTGTGTTTCCTATGGGGTCCGAACAGTGAGCTTTCTCAGAACAAAAGAACTGTGCTTCCTACACACACGGGAGATATCTAGTTCAACTCTGATTAGGAAACTGACAAGAACAGTAGCTCCTCTTCAGTCCAATACACTGTATTTGCTGGGAACAGAGTCGAGTGCTATTTGCACTGTGTATGGCAATGGGAGCGCAAAAGTGACTCTTCTTACCAGAAAACAACTCTTGCTGGTAGGACCAAAAACTGCATGTGATTCAACTCCTTTAGGACTGGGAAACAAACACTAGCTCGACTTACAAGAAACACACTCTGCTTTGGAGAAAAGAGCACTCTTCTACTCTACTGTGTTTCCTATGGTGTCCGAAAAGTGAGCTTGCTCAGAACAAAAGAACTGCGCTTCCTACATACACGGGCCATATCTAGTTCAACTCTGCTTAGGAAACTGACAAGAACAGTAGCTCCTCTTCAGTCCAATACACTGTACTTGCTGGGAACAGACGCGAGTGCTATTTGCACTGCGTAATGCAGTGGGAGCACAATAGTGACTTTTCTTACCAGAAAACAACTCTTGCTCATACATCAGAAAACTGCATGTGATTCAATTATATTTAGGACTGGGAAACAAACGCTAGCTTGCCTTACAAGAAAAACACTCTGCTTTAGAGAAAAGAGCACTCTTCTACTCTACTGTGTTTCCTATGGGGCCAGAACAGTGAGGTTGCTCAGAACAAAAGACCTGTGCTTCCTACACACACGGGCCATATCTATTTCAACTCTGCATAGGAAACTGACAAGAACAGTAGAACCTCTTCAGTCCAATACACTGTACATGCTGGGAACAGACGCCAGTGCTATTTGCCCTGTGTATGACAATGCGAGCGCAATAGTGAATCTTCTTACCAGAAAATAACTCTTGCTCGTAAGACGAGAAACTGCATGTGATTCAACTCCATTTAGGTCTGGGAAGCAAACGCTAGCTCGCCTTACAAGAAATACACTCTGCTTTTGAGAAAAGAGCACTCTTCTACTCTACTGTGTTTCCTATAGGGCCAGAAAGTGAGCTTGCTCAGAACAAAACAAGTTTGCTTCCTATACACACGGGCCATATCTAGTTCAACTCTGCTTAGGAATCTGACAAGAACAGTAGCTCTTCTTCAGTCCAATACACTGTAATTGATTGGAACAGACGCAAGTGCTATTTGCACTGTGTATGGCAATGGGAGCGCAATAGTGACTCTTCTTACCAAAAAACAACTCTACTCGTAGGACCAGAAACTGCACGTGATTCAACTCCATTTAGGACTGGGAAACAAACGCTAGCTCACCTTACAAGAAACACACTCTGCTTTTGAGAAAAGAGCACTCTTCTACTCTTCTGTGTTTCCTAAGGGGTCCGAACAGTGAGCTTGCTCAGAACAAATGAACTGTGCTTCCTACACACACGGGCCATATCTAGTTCAAGTCTGCTTAGGAAACTGACAAGAACAGTAGCTCCTCTTCAGTCCAATACACTGTACTTGCTGGGAGCAGACGCAAGTGCTATTTCCAATGTGTATGGCAATGGAGCGCAATAGTGAATCTTCTTACCAGAAAACAACTCTTGCTCGTAAGACGAGAAACTGCATGTGATTCAACTCCATTTAGGACTGGGAAACAAACGCTAGGTCGCCTTACAAGAAACACACTCTGCTTTGAAGTAAAGAGCACTCTTCTACTCTACTGTGTTTCATATAGGGCCAGAAAAGTGAGCTTGCTCAGAACAAAAGAACTGTGCTTCCTACACACACGGGCCATATCTAGGTCAACTCTGCTTAGGAAACTGACAAGAACAGTAAATCCTCTTCAGTCCAATACACTGTACAGGCTGGGAACAGACGCCAGTGCTATTTGCCCTGTTTATGACAATGCGAGCGCGATAGTGACTCTTCTTACCAGAAAACAACTCTTGCTCATAGGACCAGAAACTGCATGTGATTCAACTCCATTTAGGTCTGGGAAGCAAACGCTAGGTCGCCTTACACTAAACACACTCGGCTTTTGAGAAAAGAGCACTCTTCTACTCTACTGTGTTTCCCATGGGGTCCGAACAGTGAGCTTGCTCAGAACAAAAGAACTGTGCTTTTTACACACATGGGCCATATCTAGTTCAACTCTGCTTAGGAAACTGAAAAGAACAGTATCTCCTCTTCAGTCCAATACACTGTACTTGCTGGGAACAGACGCCAGTGCTATTTGTACTGTGTATGTCAATGGGAGCGCAATAGTGACTCTTCTTACCAGAAAACAACTCTTGCTCTTAGGACCAGAAACTGCATGTGATTCATCTCCATTTAGGACTGGGAAAACAAAGCTAGCTCACCTTACAAGAAACACCCTCTGCTTTTGAGAAAAAAGCACTCTTCTACTGTACAGTGTCTCCTAAAGTGCCAGAACAGTGAGCTTGCTCAAATAAAAGAACTGTGATTCCTACACTCACGGGCCATATCTAGTTCAACTCTGCTTAGGAAACTGACAAGAACAGTATCTCCTCTTCTGTACAATACACTGTACTTGCTGGGAACAGACGCGAGTGCTACTTGCACTGTGTATGGCAATGGTAGCACAATAGTGACTCTTCTTACCAGAAAACAACTCTTGCTCGTAGGACCAGAAACTGCATGTGATTCAACTCCATTTAGGACTGGGAAACAAAGGCTAGCTCGACTTACAAGAAACACACTCTGCTTTTGAGAAAAGAGCACTCTTCTACTCTACTCTGTTTCCTATAGGGCAAGAACAGTGAGCTTGCTCAGAACAAAGAACTGTGCTTCCTACACACACGGGTCATATCTAGTTTAACTCTGCTTAGGACTGACAAGAACAGTATCCCCTCTTCTGTCCAATACACTGTAATTGCTGGGAACAGATGTGAGTGCTATTTGCACTGGGTGTGGCAATGGAAGCACAATAGTGACTCTTCTGACCAGAAAACAACTCTTGCTCATAGGACCAAAAACTGCATGTGATTCAACTCCATTTAGGACTGGGAAACAAACGCTAGCTCGCCTTACAAGAAACACACTCTGCTTTTGAGAAAAGAGCACTCTTCTACTCTACTGTGTTTCCTATAGGGCCAGAAACTGAGCTTGCTCAGAACAAAAGAACTGTGCTTCTTACACACACTGGCCATATCTAGTTCAACTCTGCTTAGGAAAATGACAAGAACAGTAGCTCCTCTTCAGTCCAATACACTGTACTTGCTGGGAACAGACGCGAGTGCTATTTGCATTGTGTATGGCAAAGGGAGCGCAATAGTGACTTTCCTTACCAGAAAACATACCTTGCTTGTAGGACCAAAAACTGCATGTGATTCAAATCCATTTAGGACTGGGAAACAAACGCTAGCTCTCTTTACAAGAAACACACTCTGCTTTTGAGAAAAGAGCACTCTTCTACTCTACTGTGTTTCCTATAGGGCCAGAAGAGTAGGCTTGCTCAGAAAGAAAGAACTGTGCTTCCAACACACACGGGCTATATCTAGTTCAACTCTGCTTAGGAAACTGACAAGAACAGTAGGTCCTCTTCAGTCCATTACACTGTACATGCTGGGAACAGACGCCAGTGCTATTTGCCCTGTGTATGACAAGTGGAGCTCAATAATGACTCTTCTTACCAGAAAAAAACTCTTGCTCCTAGGATCAGAAACTGCATTTGATTCAACTCCTTTTAGGACTGGGAAACAAAGGCTAGCAGCCTTACAAGAAACACAATCTGCTTTTGAGAAAAGAGCACTCTTCTACTCTACTGTGTTTCCTATGGAGTCCGAACAGTGAGCTTGCTCAGAACAAAAGAACTGTGTTTCCTACACACACGAGCCATATCTAGTTCAACTCTGCTTAGGAAATTTACAAGAACAGTAGCTCCTCTTCTGTCCAATATGCTGTACTTGCTGTAAACAGACGCGAGTGCTATTTGCACTGGGTATGGCAATGGAAGCACAATAGTGACACTTCTTACCAGAAAACAACTCTTGCTCGTAGGACCAGAAACTGCATGTGATTCAATTCCAATTAGGACTGGGAAACAAACGCTAGCTCGCCTTACAAGAAACACACTCTGCTTTTGAGAAAAGAGCACTCTTCTACTATACTGTGTTTCCTATAGGCCAGAAGAGTGAGCATGCTCAGAACAAAAGAACTGTGCTTCCTACACACATGGCCGTATCTAGTTCAATTCTGCTTAGGAAACTGACAAGAACAGTAGATCCTCTTCAATCCAATACACTGTATATGCTGGGAACAGACGCCAGTGCTGTTTGCCCTGTGTATGACAATGGGAGCGCAATAGTGACTCTTCTTACCAGAAAACAACTCTTGCTCGTAGGACCAGAAAGTGCATGTGATTCAACTCCATTTAGGTCTGGGAAGCAAACGCTAGGTCGCCTTACACTAAACACAATCGGCTTTTGAAAAAAGGGCACTCTTCTACTCTACTGTGTTTCCTATAGGGCCAGAAGAGTAGGCTTGCTCAGAAAGAAAGAACTGTGCTTCCTACACACATGGGCTATATCTAGTTCAACTCTGCTTAGGAAACTGACAAGAACAGCAGCTCCTCTTCATTCCAATACACTGTAATTGCTGGGAACAGACGCGAGTGCCGTTTGCACTGTGTAATGCAATGGGAGCGCAATAGTGACTTTCCTTACCAGAAAATAACTCTTGCTCGTAGGACCCAAAACTGCATGTTATTCAACTCCATTTAAGACTGGGACACAAACGCTAACTCGCCTTACAAGAAACACACTCTGCTTTTGAAAAAAGAGCACTCTTCTACTCTACATGTTTCCTATAGCACCAGAATAGTGAACTTGCTCAGAACAAAAGAACTGGGCTTCCTACACACACGGCCATATCTAGTTCAATTCTGCTTAGGAAACTGACAAGAACAGTAGATCCTCTTCAGTCCAATACACTGTACATGCTGGGAACAGACGCCAGTGCTATTTGCCTTGTGTATGACAATGGGAGCACAATAGTGACTCTTCTTACCAAAAAACAACTCTTGCTCCTAGGAACAGAAACTGCATGTGATTCAACTCCATTTAGGACTGGGAAAAAAACACTAGCTCGACTTACAAGAAACACACTCTGCTTTTGAGAAAAGAGCACTCTACTACTCTACTGTGTTTTCTATGGGGTCTGAACAGTGAGCTTGCTCAGAACAAAAGAACTATACTTCCTACAAACATGGCCATATCTAGTTCAATTCTGCTTAGGAAACTGACAAGAACAGTAGCTCCTCTTCAGTCCAATACACTGTACTTGCTGGGAACAGACGCGAGTGCTATTTGCACTGCGTAATGCAGTGGGAGCACAATAGTGACTTTTCTTACCAGTAAACAACTCTTGCTCATACATCAGAAAACTGCATGTGATTCAATTATATTTAGGACTGGGAAACAAACGCTAGCTTGCCTTACAAGAAAAACACTCTGTTTTTGAGAAAAGAGCACTCTTCTACTCTACTGTGTTTCCTATGGGGCCAGAACAGTGAGCTTGTTCAGAACAAAAGACCTGTGCTTCCTACACACACGGGCCATATCTATTTCAACTCTGCCTAGGAAACTGACAAGAACAGTAGAACCTCTTCAGTCCAATACACTGTACATGCTGGGAACAGGCGCCAGTGCTATTTGCCCGGTGTATGACAATGCGAGCACAATAGTGAATCTTCTTACCAGAAAACAACTCTTGCTCGTAAGACGAAAACTGCATGTGATTCAACTCCATTTAGGTCTGGGAAGCAAACACTAGCTCGCCTTACAAGAAATACACTATGCTTTTGAGAAAAGAGCACTCTTCTACTCTACTGTGTTTCCTATAGGGCCAAAAGTGAGCTTGCTCAGAACAAAACAAGTGTGCTTCCTATACACACGGGCCATATCTAGTTCAACTCTGCTTAGGAATCTGACAAGAACAGTAGCTCTTCTTCAGTCCAATACACTGTAATTGATTGGAACAGACGCAAGTGCTATTTGCACAGTGTATGGCAATGGGAGCGCAATAGTGACTCTTCTTATCAAAAAACAACTCTACTCATAGGACCAGAAACTGCATGTGATTCAACTCCATTTAGGACTGGGAAACAAACGCTAGCTCACCTTACAAGAAACACACTCTGCTTTTGAGAAAAGAGCACTCTTCTACTCATCTGTGTTTCCTAAGGGGTCCGAACAGTGAGCTTGCTCAGAACAAATGAACTGTGCTTCCTACACACGGGCCATATCTAGTTCAAGTCTGCTTAGGAAACTGACAAGAACAGTAGCTCCTCTTCAGTCCAATACACTGTACTTGCTGGGAGCAGACGCAAGTGCTATTTCCAATGTGTATGGCAATGGAGCGCAATAGTGAATCTTCTTACCAGAAAACAACTCTTGCTCGTAAGACGAGAAACTGCATGTGATTCAACTCCATTGAGGACTGGGATACAAACGCTAGGTCGCCTTACAAGAAACACACTCTGCTTTGGAGTAAAGAGCACTCTTCTACTCTACTGTGTTTCATATAGGGCCAGAAAAGTGAGCTTGCTCAGAACAAAAGAACTGTGCTTCCTACACACACGGGCCATATCTAGGTCAACTCTGCTTAGGAAACTGACAAGAACAGTAGATCCTCTTCAGTCCAATACACTGTACAGGATGGGAACAGACGCCAGTGCTATTTGCCCTGTTTATGACAATGCGAGCGCGATAGTGACTCTTCTTACCAGAAAAGAACTCTTGCTCATAGGACCAGAAACTGCATGTGATTCAACTCCATTTAGGTCTGGGAAGCAAACGCTAGGTCGCCTTACACTAAACACACTCGGCTTTTGAGAAAAGAGCACTCTTCTACTCTACTGTGTTTCCCATGGGGTCCGAACAGTGAGCTTGCTCAGAACAAAAGAACTGTGCTTTTTACACACATGGGCCATATCTAGTTCAACTCTGCTTAGGAAACTGAAAAGAACAGTATCTCCTCTTCAGTCCAATACACTGTACTTGCTGGGAACAGACGCCAGTGCTATTTGTACTGTGTATGTCAATGGGAGCGCAATAGTGACTCTTCTTACCAGAAAACAACTCTTGCTCTTAGGACCAGAAACTGCATGTGATTCATCTCCATTTAGGACTGGGAAAACAAAGCTAGCTCACCTTACAAGAAACACCCTCTGCTTTTGAGAAAAAAGCACTCTTCTACTGTACTGTGTCTCCTAAAGTGCCAGAACAGTGAGCTTGCTCAAATAAAAGAACTGTGATTCCTACACTCACGGGCCATATCTAGTTCAACTCTGCTTAGGAAACTGACAAGAACAGTATCTCCTCTTCTGTACAATACACTGTACTTGCTGGGAACAGACCCGAGTGCTACTTGCACTGTGTATGGCAATGGTAGCACAATAGTGACTCTTCTTACCAGAAAACAACTCTTGCTCGTAGGACCAGAAACTGCATGTGATTCAACTCCATTTAGGACTGGGAAACAAAGGCTAGCTCGACTTACAAGAAACACACTCTGCTTTTGAGAAAAGAGCACTCTTCTACTCTACTCTGTTTCCTATAGGGCAAGAACAGTGAGCTTGCTCAGAACAAAGAACTGTGCTTCCTACACACACGGGTCATATCTAGTTTAACTCTGCTTAGGACTGACAAGAACAGTATCCCCTCTTCTGTCCAATACACTGTAATTGCTGGGAACAGATGTGAGTGCTATTTGCACTGGGTGTGGCAATGGAAGCACAATAGTGACTCTTCTGACCAGAAAACAACTCTTGCTCATAGGACCAGAAACTGCATGTGATTCAACTCCATTTAGGACTGGGAAACAAACGCTAGCTCGCCTTACAAGAAACACACTCTGCTTTTGAGAAAAGAGCACTCTTCTACTCTACTGTGTTTCCTATAGGGCCAGAAACTGAGCTTGCTCAGAACAAAAGAACTGTGCTTCTTACACACACTGGCCATATCTAGTTCAACTCTGCTTAGGAAAATGACAAGAACAGTAGCTCCTCTTCAGTCCAATACACTGTACTTGCTGGGAACAGACGCGAGTGCTATTTGCATTGTGTATGGCAAAGGGAGCGCAATAGTGACTTTCCTTACCAGAAAACATACCTTGCTTGTAGGACCAAAAACTGCATGTGATTCAAATCCATTTAGGACTGGGAAACAAACGCTAGCTCTCTTTACAAGAAACACACTCTGCTTTTGAGAAAAGAGCACTCTTCTACTCTACTGTGTTTCCTATAGGGCCAGAAGAGTAGGCTTGCTCAGAAAGAAAGAACTGTGCTTCCAACACACACGGGCTATATCTAGTTCAACTCTGCTTAGGAAACTGACAAGAACAGTAGGTCCTCTTCAGTCCATTACACTGTACATGCTGGGAACAGACGCCAGTGCTATTTGCCCTGTGTATGACAAGTGGAGCTCAATAATGACTCTTCTTACCAGAAAAAAACTCTTGCTCCTAGGATCAGAAACTGCATTTGATTCAACTCCTTTTAGGACTGGGAAACAAAGGCTAGCAGCCTTACAAGAAACACAATCTGCTTTTGAGAAAAGAGCACTCTTCTACTCTACTGTGTTTCCTATGGAGTCCGAACAGTGAGCTTGCTCAGAACAAAAGAACTGTGTTTCCTACACACACGAGCCATATCTAGTTCAACTCTGCTTAGGAAATTTACAAGAACAGTAGCTCCTCTTCTGTCCAATATGCTGTACTTGCTGTAAACAGACGCGAGTGCTATTTGCACTGGGTATGGCAATGGAAGCACAATAGTGACACTTCTTACCAGAAAACAACTCTTGCTCGTAGGACCAGAAACTGCATGTGATTCAATTCCAATTAGGACTGGGAAACAAACGCTAGCTCGCCTTACAAGAAACACACTCTGCTTTTGAGAAAAGAGCACTCTTCTACTATACTGTGTTTCCTATAGGCCAGAAGAGTGAGCATGCTCAGAACAAAAGAACTGTGCTTCCTACACACATGGCCGTATCTAGTTCAATTCTGCTTAGGAAACTGACAAGAACAGTAGATCCTCTTCAATCCAATACACTGTATATGCTGGGAACAGACGCCAGTGCTGTTTGCCCTGTGTATGACAATGGGAGCGCAATAGTGACTCTTCTTACCAGAAAACAACTCTTGCTCGTAGGACCAGAAAGTGCATGTGATTCAACTCCATTTAGGTCTGGGAAGCAAACGCTAGGTCGCCTTACACTAAACACACTCGGCTTTTGAAAAAAGAGCACTCTTCTACTCTACTGTGTTTCCTATAGGGCCAGAAGAGTAGGCTTGCTCAGAAAGAAAGAACTGTGCTTCCTACACACATGGGCTATATCTAGTTCAACTCTGCTTAGGAAACTGACAAGAACAGCAGCTCCTCTTCATTCCAATACACTGTAATTGCTGGGAACAGACGCGAGTGCCGTTTGCACTGTGTAATGCAATGGGAGCGCAATAGTGACTTTCCTTACCAGAAAATAACTCTTGCTCGTAGGACCCAAAACTGCATGTTATTCAACTCCATTTAAGACTGGGACACAAACGCTAACTCGCCTTACAAGAAACACACTCTGCTTTTGAAAAAAGAGCACTCTTCTACTCTACATGTTTCCTATAGCACCAGAATAGTGAACTTGCTCAGAACAAAAGAACTGGGCTTCCTACACACACGGCCATATCTAGTTCAATTCTGCTTAGGAAACTGACAAGAACAGTAGATCCTCTTCAGTCCAATACACTGTACATGCTGGGAACAGACGCCAGTGCTATTTGCCTTGTGTATGACAATGGGAGCACAATAGTGACTCTTCTTACCAAAAAACAACTCTTGCTCCTAGGAACAGAAACTGCATGTGATTCAACTCCATTTAGGACTGGGAAAAAAACACTAGCTCGACTTACAAGAAACACACTCTGCTTTTGAGAAAAGAGCACTCTACTACTCTACTGTGTTTTCTATGGGGTCTGAACAGTGAGCTTGCTCAGAACAAAAGAACTATACTTCCTACAAACATGGCCATATCTAGTTCAATTCTGCTTAGGAAACTGACAAGAACAGTAGCTCCTCTTCAGTCCAATACACTGTACTTGCTGGGAACAGACGCGAGTGCTATTTGCACTGCGTAATGCAGTGGGAGCACAATAGTGACTTTTCTTACCAGTAAACAACTCTTGCTCATACATCAGAAAACTGCATGTGATTCAATTATATTTAGGACTGGGAAACAAACGCTAGCTTGCCTTACAAGAAAAACACTCTGTTTTTGAGAAAAGAGCACTCTTCTACTCTACTGTGTTTCCTATGGGGCCAGAACAGTGAGCTTGTTCAGAACAAAAGACCTGTGCTTCCTACACACACGGGCCATATCTATTTCAACTCTGCCTAGGAAACTGACAAGAACAGTAGAACCTCTTCAGTCCAATACACTGTACATGCTGGGAACAGGCGCCAGTGCTATTTGCCCGGTGTATGACAATGCGAGCACAATAGTGAATCTTCTTACCAGAAAACAACTCTTGCTCGTAAGACGAAAACTGCATGTGATTCAACTCCATTTAGGTCTGGGAAGCAAACACTAGCTCGCCTTACAAGAAATACACTATGCTTTTGAGAAAAGAGCACTCTTCTACTCTACTGTGTTTCCTATAGGGCCAAAAGTGAGCTTGCTCAGAACAAAACAAGTGTGCTTCCTATACACACGGGCCATATCTAGTTCAACTCTGCTTAGGAATCTGACAAGAACTGTAGATCTTCTTCAGTGCAATACACTGTAATTGATTGGAACAGACGCAAGTGCTATTTGCACAGTGTATGGCAATGGGAGCGCAATAGTGACTCTTCTTATCAAAAAACAACTCTACTCGTAGGACCAGAAACTGCATGTGATTCAACTCCATTTAGGACTGGGAAACAAACGCTAGCTCACCTTACAAGAAACACACTCTGCTTTTGAGAAAAGAGCACTCTTCTACTCATCTGTGTTTCCTAAGGGGTCCGAACAGTGAGCTTGCTCAGAACAAATGAACTGTGCTTCCTACACACGGGCCATATCTAGTTCAAGTATGCTTAGGAAACTGACAAGAACAGTAGCTCCTCTTCAGTCCAATACACTGTACTTGCTGGGAGCAGACGCAAGTGCTATTTCCAATGTGTATGGCAATGGAGCGCAATAGTGAATCTTCTTACCAGAAAACAACTCTTGCTCGTAAGACGAGAAACTGCATGTGATTCAACTCCATTGAGGACTGGGATACAAACGCTAGGTCGCCTTACAAGAAACACACTCTGCTTTGGAGTAAAGAGCACTCTTCTACTCTACTGTGTTTCATATAGGGCCAGAAAAGTGAGCTTGCTCAGAAAAAAAGAACTGTGCTTCCTACACACACGGGCCATATCTAGGTCAACTCTGCTTAGGAAACTGACAAGAACAGTAGATCCTCTTCAGTCCAATACACTGTACAGGATGGGAACAGACGCCAGTGCTATTTGCCCTGTTTATGACAATGCGAGCGCGATAGTGACTCTTCTTACCAGAAAAGAACTCTTGCTCGTAGGACCAGAAACTGCATGTGATTCAACTCCATTTAGGTCTGGGAAGCAAACGCTAGGTCGCCTTACACTAAACACACTCGGCTTTTGAGAAAAGAGCACTCTTCTACTCTACTGTGTTTCCTATGGGGTCCGAACAGTGAGCTTGCTCAGAACAAAAGAACTGAGCTTTTTACACACATGGGCCATATCTAGTTCAACTCTGCTTAGGAAACTGACAAGAACAGTATCTCCTCTTCAGTCCAATACACTGTACTTGCTGGGAACAGACGCCAGTGCTATTTGTACTGTGTATGTCAATGGGAGCGCAATAGTGACTCTTCTTACCAGAAAACAACTCTTGCTCTTAGGACCAGAAACTGCATGTGATTCAACTCCATTTAGGACTGGGAAAACAAAGCTAGCTCACCTTACAAGAAACACCCTCTGCTTTTGAGAAAAAAGCACTCTTCTACTGTACTGTGTCTCCTAAAGTGCCAGAACAGTGAGCTTGCTCAAATAAAAGAACTGTGATTCCTACACTCACGGGCCATATCTAGTTCAACTCTGCTTAGGAAACTGACAAGAACAGTATCTCCTCTTCTGTACAATACACTGTACTTGCTGGGAACAGACGCGAGTGCTACTTGCACTGTGTATGGCAATGGTAGCACAATAGTGACTCTTCTTACCAGAAAACAACTCTTGCTCGTAGGACCAGAAACTGCATGTGATTCAACTCCATTTAGGACTGGGAAACAAAGGCTAGCTCGACTTACAAGAAACACACTCTGCTTTTGAGAAAAGAGCACTCTTCTACTCTACTCTGTTTCCTATAGGGCAAGAACAGTGAGCTTGCTCAGAACAAAGAACTGTGCTTCCTACACACACGGGTCATATCTAGTTTAACTCTGCTTATGACTGACAAGAACAGTATCCCCTTTTCTGTCCAGTACACTGTACTTGCTGGGAACAGATGTGAGTGCTATTTGCACTGGGTGTGGCAATGGAAGCGCAATAGTGACTCTTCTTACCAGAAAACAACTCTTGTTCATAGGACCAGAAACTGCATGTGATTCAACTCCATTTAGGACTGGGAAACAAAGGCTAGCTCGCCTTACAAGAAACACACTCTGCTTTTGAGAAAAGAGCACTCTTCTACTCTACTCTGTTTCCTATAGGGCAAGAACAGTGAGCTTGCTCAGAACAAAAGAACTGTGCTTCTTACACACACGGGCCATATCTAGTTCAACTCTGCTTAGGAAAATGACAAGAACAGTAGCTCCTCTTCAGTTCAATACACTGTACTTGCTGGGAACAGACGCGAGTGCTATTTGCATTGTGTATGGCAAAGGGAGCGCAATAGTGACTTTCCTTACCAGAAAACATACCTTGCTTGTAGGACCAAAAACTGCATGTGATTTAAATCCATTTAGGACTGGGAAACAAACGCTAGCTCTCCTTACAAGAAACACATTCTGCTTTTGAGAAAAGAGCACTCTTCTACTCTACTGTGTTTCCTATAGGGCCAGAAGAGTAGGCTTGCTCAGAAAGAAAGAACTGTGCTTCCTACACACACGGGCTATATCTAGTTCAACTCTGCTTAGGAAACTGACAAGAACAGTAGTTCCTCTTTAGTCCATTACACTGTACATGCTGGGAACAGACGCCAGTGCTATTTGCCCTGTGTATGACAAATGGAGCTCAATAATGACTCTTCTTACCAGAAAACAACTCTTGCTCCTAGGATCAGAAACTGCATTTGATTCAACTCCTTTTAGGACTGGGAAACAAAGGCTAGCAGCCTTACAAGAAACACAATCTGCTTTTGAGAAAAGAGCACTCTTCTACTCTACTGTGTTTCCTATGGGGTCCGAACAGTGAGCTTGCTCAGAACAAAAGAACTGTGTTTCCTACACACACGAGCCATATCTAGTTCAACTCTGCTTAGGAAATTGACAAGAACAGTAGCTCCTCTTCTGTCCAATATGCTGTACTTGCTGTAAACAGACGCGAGTGCTATTTGCACTGGGTATGGCAATGGAAGCACAATAGTGACACTTCTTACCAGAAAACAACTCTTGCTCGTAGGACCAGAAACTGCATGTGATTCAATTCCAATTAGGACTGGGAAACAAACGCTAGCTCGCCTTACAAGAAACACACTCTGCTTTTGAGAAAAGAGCACTCTTCTACTATACTGTGTTTCCTATAGGCCAGAAGAGTGAGCATGCTCAGAACAAAAGAACTGTGCTTCCTACACACATGGCCGTATCTAGTTCAATTCTGCTTAGGAAACTGACAAGAACAGTAGATCCTCTTCAATCCAATACACTGTATATGCTGGGAACAGACGCCAGTGCTGTTTGCCCTGTGTATGACAATGGGAGCGCAATAGTGACTCTTCTTACCAGAAAACAACTCTTGCTCGTAGGACCAGAAAGTGCATGTGATTCAACTCCATTTAGGTCTGGGAAGCAAACGCTAGGTCGCCTTACACTAAACACACTCGGCTTTTGAAAAAAGAGCACTCTTCTACTCTACTGTGTTTCCTATAGGGCCAGAAGAGTAGGCTTGCTCAGAAAGAAAGAACTGTGCTTCCTACACACATGGGCTATATCTAGTTCAACTCTGCTTAGGAAACTGACAAGAACAGCAGCTCCTCTTCATTCCAATACACTGTACTTGCTGGGAACAGACGCCAGTACTATTTGTACTGTGTATGTCAATGGGAGCGCAATAGTGACTCTTCTTACCAGAAAACAACTCTTGCTCTTAGGACCAGAAACTGCATGTGATTCAACTCCATTTAGGACTGGGAAACCAAAGCTAGCTCACCTTACAAGAAACACACTCTGCTTTTGAGAAAAGAGCACTCTTCTACTATACTGTGTCTCCTAAAGGGCCAGAACAGTGAGCTTGCTCAAATAAAAGAACTGTGATTCCTACACACATGGGGCATATCTTGTTCAACTCTGTTTAGGTAACTGACAAGAACAGTAGCCTCTCTTCAGTCCAATACACTGTACTTGCTGGGAACAGACACCAGTGCTATTTGCACTGTGTATGGCAAAGGGAACACAGTAGTGACTTTCCTTACCAGAAAACATCCCTTGCTCGTAGGACCAAAAACTGAATGTGATTCAACTCCATTTAGGACTGTGAAACAAACGCTAGCTCGCCTTACAAGAAACACACTCTGCTTTTGAGAAAAGAGCACTCTTCTACTCTACTGTGTTTCCTATATGGGCCAGAAGAGTAGGCTTGCTCAGAAAGAAAGAACTGTGCTTCCTACACACACGGGCTATATCTAGTTCAACTCTGCTTAGGAAACTGACAAGAACAGCAGCTCCTCTTCATTCCAATACACTGTAATTGCTTGGAACAGACGCGAGTGCCGTTTGCACTGTGTAATG